>NW_024064153.1:590478-592089 GCF_009727055.1 Benincasa hispida | reverse complement strand
AGTTGTAGAGACGTTTTTTTCCAGACTCAAGCAAGATTGATGGTTTTCAGCACCGGTCTTACCTGAGTACCAGACGGTCTCGGAAGAATTTTTGAGAGTATCTACAGGATGCTTCCCTAAGAAAGGGTTTGGGTTACATGGCTTATCAACAGGGTATGTGTGGTCGCCTTATGCTCTCTGCCGCCTTGGTAACACTGTATCAAGATATGTCCATGAGGCGAGAATACCCGACTCATCGAACTTTGGAATTAGGATGCCACTGGTGGTGTCTTTTCCTGACAGATCTGGAGGCCTACCTATCTGCTACTTATCTCTCTCTTGCTTAGCTATATATGAAGGAGATAATAAGATTGCATGGTGTGCCAGTATCAATTGTGTCCAACAGGGACCCTTGTTTCACTTCCAGTTTTTGGAAAAGCCTTCAGGCAGCTTTAGGGTCGCGGTTGAACTTTAGTACAACTTTTCACCCCCAAACTAATGGGCAAATAGAACGTTTAAATCAGACGTTGGAGGACATGTTGCGTGCTTGTGCGTTGAAATTCTTAGGGGGTTGGAACTCCCACTTGCATTTGGCAGATTTTACTTATAATAATAGCTATCAGACTACCATTGGCATGCCGCCTTACGGCAGAGGTTGCGTGCTTTTGCGCGCTTTACGATAGAAGTTGCAGGTCTCCTGTTTACTGGGGTGAGATTGGGGAGAGAAAACTGGTAGGAACTGAGTTAGTGGAGTTGACGAATGAAGCCATGCAGAAGATCAGGGCTAGAATGCTAGCAACGCAAAGTAGACAGAAAAGTTACGCAGATGTTAGGCGTAAAGATCTAGAGTTCGAGGCAGGTGACAAAGTGTTCCTGAAAGTAGCGCCAATGAAGGGTGTCCTAAGATTCAGGAAGAAGGGTAAGCTAAGGTCGCATTTTGTAGGGCCATTCGAGATCTTGGAGCAAGTCAGCCCTGTGGCTTACCGTTTGGCCTTGCCACCGTCTCTCTCCGTGGTCCATAATGTCTTTCATGTCTCCATGCTGAGGAAGTATTTAACGGACCCGTCTCATGTGGTGGACTTTGAGCCCTGTCTCTTATACACATCTAGATGTGTATAAAAGGTGATCCGGATCTGGTTCAGAAATGTTGTCAGGTAGGGTCGGGCCAGGCAAGTGAATTTTCTGTGTCGGTGGACAAGGATCTTTTGTATCAGGGACGGTTGTGCGTCCCAGCAGATGATGGCCAAAATATACCAAGATGTGAAGCGGTATTACTGGTGGCCCAATATGAAAAGGGAAATAGCTGACTATGTCAACATATGTTTAGTCTGTCAGTAGGTGAAGGCCCCGAGGCAGAAGATAGCAGGCTTGCTACATCCATTGGATATGCCATAATGAAAATGGGAGAGCGTGGCTATGGATTTTATTACGGGTTTTCCCAAGACAGCGAAAGGTTTCTCAGTGATTTGGGTTGTGATAGACAGACTCACAAAAGTGGCACATTTTATTCCAGGAAAGCGCACGTACGTGGTGAGTAAGTGTGCTTAGCTATATATGAAGGAGATAATAAGATTGCATGGTGTGCCAGTATCAATTGTGTCCAACAGGGACCCTTGTTTCACTTCCAGTTTT
>NW_024064153.1:484455-590253 GCF_009727055.1 Benincasa hispida | reverse complement strand
CGACCCGGAGTCGCGATCTTGCTGTGCTCTCACCAATCTGTCGACCCGAAATGACAATCGAACAGCCGAAGTCACGATTCGGAGTTGCGTCTCTCTCTCTCTCTCTCCCTGTCGCACTGTGCTCTCCGTCCGCCAGCCGCTGGTCTAAACCCAAGCGCTATTCGTCAGTCTTGGCGTGACCGGTTCTAGTTATCGTCGGATCGCAGTGGTTTCATCCGATCTGTCTGTTGGGGTAAGCTTCAGTTCCCTTTTTGGCAGCCCATTGTCATTTGGAAGTCTTGGGCCTAAGCTAATCTTCACCCATGGAATTTGTGGTTGATTTCAGGAACATGTGGTGGTGAAGGAAGTTTCCAAGCGGAGTAAGGGTTTGTTTTGGGACAGTTCGTTATCCCAAGGTAAGTGGTTTACTGCCGGTATTGCCCTAAGATCTTGATAAGCCTGCTGGTCAAAAGGAAAATTCTTATGTCACTTTATGTATGAGTAAAATGTGCTAAAGTTTGATGTATAGGACTGTGCTGAAGTTTGATGTATGGGCAACTGTGATAAAGTTTGATGCTGATTCATGGCCTTGATTGCATGCTTATGTCCATTTGAGATTTTAGTGACTGTTAGTGTTGTCACTGGGCTATGCACATCGCATGTTGTGAGCCTTCGGGCCCACACCCTATGCTTATGTACGGTGTCCTTTTTGGGACCACCACTTATGTTTATGCCTGTGACCTTTGGTGTCACTACTTATGAAAGCGTGCATTTGGGTTCGCCACTTATGCCTATGCCTATGATGCCCTTGTGCACTTTGGTCCAATGGAAATACTAATAGATCACTGAGTGGGCCCAGTAGTGGGCCGCTTACTGAGTATACTTTTATACTCACTCTTTTCTTTTTCTATTTTTCAGGTAGGGGTAACGATAGACCGACGCATGACAAGAGAGATTTATGACTTGGCCATTAGGTCGACTTACTCCTTCTGCACTTAGTGTCATGTTTTGGAGTCTGGTTTAGGAGTTAGACGATTTAAGCTCTCATGCAATATTCATTAATTTTATTATTTGACTATTTAATTGTTTTTCATTTTAAAGTTGGGTTAGGGTTACCCCGAACGATAAATTTTTATTTTAGTTTATTTATTATTATTTATTTATGTTTTCTTAGCTTTGCTCATTTAAGCATTATTAAATAAAATTTCGACCATTTTATTTGTTTGTTTAAAAAAAATAAAGGAATTATATGGTTAAGCGTATGCATGCATGAAGTAGCATCCTAGAAATAAGTAGGAAAGTAGGGTCGTTACATCTACTCAGATTGAATCACTCAAATAATGCAAATAATATGTATTAAATACGTCAATTGAAAATACCATATAGTAAAAATATACATATATATTGGAAATGAAAGTTAAAGTTAGTATAAAGCTATGCGAAAATTGTAATATTTACGTTGTATTTATGTTGCTTATAAAAACAAGTATACTGTAACTGAGAAATGAAAAAAACAAAAACATTAATTAATCAAATATCTATGAATGTCGATTAGAGTACATAATGAAATATCTAGAGTTAAAACAAAATAAAACCCACTGACAAAAAGGAAGATGATTTTTTTTTTGCTGTTGTGTTATGTGTTGCTTGTTAATATCCATACTATATTTTTGTTTTCAATTGTTGTTAAAAATTCACACCATATCATGTTTCCAATTTTTTGATGCTAAAGGGAATAAGTTTTTTTTTTTCTTTTCTTGTGTGTTGATCAAAATCCTCGGGCAGTAGGATTGTTCGTTGTCAATCCTGTTGTTATGGTGCTTGTTAATAATCCCTTAATCGACGTCTAAACTGTCGTGAAGAAGTAGGAAAAAATCAACACTGTAATCTTAATTTAATTAAATCTAAAATCAAATTCCAATAAATCTTAGTTTTAAATTGTCGTAGGTTTTCCTAAAATCATGAGACTTTTTTTTATTTGTTATCGTGGATTTTCTAAAAATGAGAAAAAATATCCCTAATCCATATATGGGAGGTTTGGATAGAATTGAAAAATTATGTCTTGCAGATGATCTACGCATCATATTTTGGTCATAAATCATAAAAAAAAAAAAAAAAACTATATTTTCAATTGGATATTGTGTTTTGACACATCAACACAATTTCTCTCGAAAAAATTGGAGCCCAATCAAGGCCCATTCTCATTTCCTTTATGCTTTTAACCCATAAGTATGATTTTTCATTGGCTATTTTGGTGGAGGTGAGTTATCATTATGAATAAAAAAAGAAAAATCATTTGAGTGTTGAGGGCTCTTGTGCTGCTGAAGAAAGAAAGAAGTCATGGATTTCGTTGTGAGGACAGAACGTGTGAGTAAGACATTCTCGTGGGAATTTGTGCAGTCATGTATCCATATGTAGGATCGGTATGACAATCTTAAAAAGGTGAATCGAATTTATTAAAAATTAATGAAATTTTTTTACTAAGTGGACACAATTGAGAAACTAATATTTTTTTTTTGAAACCTAGTAATTTGATTTTATGCAAATAAGTTCACTAAAAAAAGAATAATAATTTGACATAAACAAATTCAAGAACAAATTGTAGTAATTAATTTTATGTCTTCAGATATATTAACAAATTATTTGCAAAATTAAATAGGAGATGGATAGAGAAATTGACATTGTAAATTTTATAGTGGTTCAACACAACATTACTTCCCACACAACAACACTTTGCAAACTCCTATTGGGTATGAACTATGAATTTGATTCTTTTCACGACTTAGAGTCGAAGTGCTTCGACGTTCCTTTTTCAGGTGCAGGAAAAAATTCGATTCTTTCCAGGTTGAGGATCAAATCGTTACAACACTCTTGTTATGGGTTCAAGAGTAACACTTTACATTAGGATTTAGAAATGAAAAACAAGATGAGAACAACTCTCTTAAAGAGTAGATTTACAAATTTGAATCCTCATAATATAATAAACCTCTCAAGAATAAGATGAAAAGAAAAAAAAATTAAGAGCTTAGGAATAATAACAATGGTGGCTTTAAAGATTATAAAAATATGTAATTACCGTTTTAATTTTGAAGAAGATGAAGAGTTTAAAAAAAGAGGGAAGTGGTGAAAACGAAATTCAATCTCGAGCTTTTAGAACTTGAAAAAGAAAAATCAATAGTGGAGATTTTTTCTTTTTGAATCAACTAGCTACTAGACACAAACAAAAAATAATATTAAGTTCATATTCTTTTTAAAAATCCAACAAAAAACAAAAACCCGTCATGTGTCCAAAACTAACCGTTAGACACAAATATAAAATAATATTAAATTCATTTTTTAAACCATTTTTTTAAACCAATCCAAAAATTAGTGGTCCACTTTGATGAAAAAATTTGTCATGTCATCGGCTTGAGATTTTTTCATTAAGCTTATTTCGACCATATCTTCTTTGTTTGAACTCTAATTTGAATGATTCAAATTGTGTTGGAACCATTGTTCCAAGCTATAACCAATGAACACTTCAAAACACTCAAATTATTAGTGAATAAGAGCAGTTATTATCAACAAAATATTAATGAATTAATTAACTAAAATTAATTAATTTAAGATTAAAGGTCAAAATCCAACAATCTCCTCATTTTTTTATGATGAGAAACTCTCAAGAAAAATGAAATCCAAAGAGGCGTATGGTAGAAAATATGAACTTGAATCACAATCAACATACATATATAATTTCAATTACTTGGTAACAATGAATATTTCATTAATAATAACTTTTCTTTTTTCTTATTATCTCTCAACTTTTTGGAATCAATAAAGAAAGGACAATAAAAATAATATAAAGATATGAATGTTTCTTCTAAATGCATAAACACATATACTTCATATAGTTCTTCCCTTATGAATATGCCTTCAAAAAAAATATAACAAAAAACATTATAAATTCAAGAAGCATCTTATAAAGAATGAATCAAGTTTAGACTAATTCTATTTAAGACTAATTTCATAAAGTTATCTATCTTTTGAAATCAATTAAACACTCCCCCGTAATAAGGGACAAAAAAATATTTAGCACATAATTGAACTTAGTATAGAAATATTAACTAAAATTTCAAAATAAATTTATATTCCAAAGACAATTACTCCCCCTAAAACAATATGTATATATAAGAGAGGTACACGTCATTAAAGGACTACGGGAATTAATATCATTCAAACACTAAATTTGTAAAAAAGTGTATAACTCTCCAAGAAAACAAGTATTCTCCTTTTAATGAGAAATATCAATAATAAATAAAGAGATAAAATCATTCAAGTAAAAACCAAGCAATTGAGATATCAAGATATCAAATATTATAAGATTATCACCAATTGTTGAAAATTAAATAATGATACCAAATAAAAGCAAGGAAACATTAACCAATTCAATGCCACCTAGAGACAGAAACATTATCGATCGAATATAAGCACAGTAGCATAACAAATAAATTTATACCAATTTTGAACAAAAACTTAAAAGTATTTTCATAATATAAAACAATTCCATAAATACTGCTCCTATGAAAAAAAATTTAACAACTCTTCCAAACAACATTACAAATAACATCCTTTTCAACATAAGACCAACAATAATTCAAAATGATTTCATTCAACAAAAAATGCTTAACTCATGCCCCCAAAGATATTTAATAAACTCTAATGAATTTCATCCAAAAGAACAAAGTATATCTTAACCATCAAAACAATAACATTTTTTTTTGCAAGACTCGATATCCTTTTACTCAAAACTTTTCAAGAAAATATAACGATAGAACAATCATCTAATTGACCAAAAAGCCAATTATTAAGCAAGACGGACAAATGCCAAATAAATAGATGTACAAAGAATCTCATGACATTAAGTCCAAAGATCAATTCAATAAGTCAAATTCAAACATTCCACACTCATTCAAGAAATATATTTTCATAAAAACTCATCTCAACAATTCAATAAAACATATAAAGTTACCAAATAAACAATTTCCTTTGTTAGATTCAAGCAAGCTTTAAGTTGCTCAAATTTGAATTAATTTCTCATTTGAAATCTAAGCTAACAATTGCTTCTTGAATCGCACCTACAAATTATAAAGCTCAACCAAAGAATTTTGGTACCCATCTCTTGGGTCCTCCATCGTTAGTGAGCAAGGACCTTGGAACCAATTTCAAATTAGTTCCACAATTACTATCATTCAGTTTTGACAAATAACAAGTATGATATGTATGACCAATTTTGCCAAAAGTAACAAGTAACATTAGGCAAAATTTTATTGTTCACAATTGATTTTGGTACCTATTTCTATTCAAGATATAGTTTTTAGGAGTATTTTTTAATTTAAAGCAATTTAGTGTAATATGCCTTCTAACTCCACAATAATGACATATAGGCACAAAATTTGATTGTCTATGCACGTTTTTAATATTTTCATGTCCAGCCACAAATTTAATATTATGCATATTTAGATTTCCCGTAAACATGTTTAAGCATAAACCTTTTCTTGCAAATCTCTAGCCTTTTCATCCTCATTCACAAATTTGACATTAGGAACATATTTTGATCTAGCCTAGGTACAAATTTTCGTCTTCCATTAATATTTTTAGATTTTTCATGCTTGGGCACATATTTAAATTCAACTTTAGGCATAGTAGGTAAAGCATCTTAAGACATATAAGGAGTGACTTTAACAAAACTAGTACTCTTAGAAGTAAATGGACAATTTTCATTCACATAGTCTGATCCCTTATTGTCATTCAAAGGTCTACCCAATTCAACAATTTAATCTTATTTTTGTGCACCATCAGTCAAGTTTTTAATACTTTCTCTAGTACATTCACGCTTATTCATAAGATTTGACTCTTTTTCTTCTAAAGCTTTAACAAGTTCATTTCTATCAAACACATCATGCTCAAGAAATTTAATTTGATCAACAATAGAAATTTTCTCTTTTTCTAAAGAAGTATTGGTGGTTTCCAACTCAACAATTCTATTTTTTAGAATAACAATTTCACCACTTAATTCTAAAGAACAAGAATTAAATTTCTCATTTTCATTCCTCAAATCATTCAAACCAATTTTCATTTTACATGATAAAAGTTTAAGTTCATCATTCTCTTTTTCAAGAAACTTAATTCTATCATTCAAAGCACCTCCTTTCTCATCATCACAAAATTTATAATCATGCAAAATATTAGTTACTCTATTTTTCAAGCGTGCATTTTCATCTAGCAAAGATTTATTGTCAATAGATAATGTCTTAAACTTCTTTGATAACTTCACATATCTTGAGCTAACCTTTTCAAGATCACATTGCATGCTTTCAAATTCATCCTATAGTTCATCATAAGAATGGGTTTTTAGAATTACCTTATTTTCGTCACTTTCATATCCGAAATGATTATCCAAATAAACCATTAAGCATAATGAGGATCCATCACATTTTCCCTTTTTATACTTTATGGAATTTTACTTGATTTTGAGAATTATAATTCTCCTTCACATCAAATAATTAATTAGTAGTTGTTCGCACGAGGCTTCCGGAGAAATATGGTTCGTGGAGTTGTACTTGTGTTGATGTAGGTTTGATGCGGATGTGGTTGGATCTTTAGTACTTAATTCTCTCTCAGTTGAATGCAAACGCTTGATGTATGGAAACGAAGCGTGTGATGTTTTTGAAGTTGAAGTCTTGGAATAATGCTTGCCTCAAGATTTGAGCTTCAAGAAGTGGTTCATTCTCAAGGAGTCAGAAGATTGTAGAGAATTCTTTCTAGGCTCTCTGGATTTTAAAATTTATGACCCCTTCAAATGAAACTATTCTATATTAGTCTTCAGGTGAGTTTTATGGGCTTGGGCTTGGTTGGTGCATGGATTTGGCTCTTTGGACCTGACTAATTGTATTTGGGCTTTCTTTGACATTAGGTTAAATTAAGCCTATTTTTGGACTCAATTGGACTTCCCAAATGATAATATCAAATTGAACCAAATTAATTTTATTCAATTTAACGATCATGATGAAAACACGTAACATCATCAGAATTTGCCAATTTATGTCTTCATTTTCAACTTGAGACACACGTCAACCTTTAATTGGTTCCAAATTTGATGTTTTGTAATCTTGTCATTAATTTGGTAAATGACATGAAAATTTGTGAGGATTTCTCATTCAACAAACGTCCCTTTTCGAGATTTATGCACACGTATGGGTGGATGGAGCTCGAAAAGATAAGGTTGGAATCAAAATACAAGTAATTTTGCTTGATTTTGATATGTCAGATTAATCCAACCGTGAATTTAGTATATAAGTTTGATTAAAATTTGGGATAAATTTGAAATACGGCCAAATTTTAATTTGAGACACGTTTGAGGTTTTATCTAATTTAACTTAAGGATAAAGCCTAAACTTTACTTTAAATTTGGGATAAAATTTGAATTATACTCAAATTTTAATTTGAGATAAATTTAAGATTTGTATCCACAATATATTTTGACTTGAAGATAAAAGCTCAAAGTTGGATAGTTTGAATTTAAGATAAAATTTCGAATATGAATAAATTTTAATTTGAGATGAATTCAAGATTTTATCCACAATTTAATTTAATTACGGATAAATTTGGATGATTTAAATTTGGAATAAATTTTGAAATATGATCAAATTTTAATTGAAGATAAACTTGAAGGCTAAACCACAATTTGATTTGGTTAGTACATATTTGAATCTGGGATACAACTTGAAATATGGTCAAATTTAAAAAAAAAGACCAAATTTTAAAAAAAGTTTAGACACATTTGAATAGCCTTGATATTTGATCTCAAGGTAATCCATACAAATTCACATCTTTTCAATTGTTTTGAACTTAAGCAAAGATAATCAAATTTGAATCTAAATCAATTTCCTAATTTGAAAAGATTTTGCTTGAAGATCTAAATCAATTAGGATTTATATTCTTTTTATTAATTGGTTCAACCCAATATTTTTCTCTTCAATTACGCCAAGGTAATTTTCCACAAGCCTTTTTTACTGTCGTCGGAATATGCTGCGAAACCACTGATAAATGCTGCCAAAACCGCCAGAAAGCGTCTGTTTGAGATCGGAGACGTCGATCAATGAAGCTACGGCAAGGTTGATGGTGAATGGCTATCCTCACGAGGTTTGCTGGTCGAAGTTTGCCGCTGGTGAGCTTTGCTTTGTCAGCTCGCTGGTCGAAGTACGCCACCGGTGAGCGTAGGTGCCGAGTGCCACGATCGACGCCGTCTGCCGCAGATGCTGTGACATGGATTCATCGCCGACATTGAAGAGGAAGAGTAATGGGCTGCTAGAGAGAGAGTTGAGAGAGAAAGAGGGGACGACAACTTGAGAGAAAAGAAAGATAGAAATTAGGGCTTTTTTTAATAATTAATTTCCTACTTTCCTACCTTTTAAATTTTTTTTTTCTTTTTTCTTTTTTATTTTCTTTTCTTCTTTTTCTTCTTTTTTTTTATTGGGAAAATTGTACGGACAACCCAACTTTTGGATCCAAAATGTCAAATGACCCATTTTTAAAAAACAATGTCAATTGACCATCTGCTTATGTCATCACGGGATGAGATTACAAAAATTGCCCCTAATAACCCTCTTTGCTAATCTCATTCTCGTTGTCTGTTCATCTTCCATCGTGATGTGATTGTTTGTCACTGTACGATTAATTTGACAATTTTCACGAAATCTGTCTACAACTTAAAATCATTAACACATAGCAAAATGGTGTATTCTTTAAAATCTAAATTTCATTTGAACTGTCATTTTGTTGAACGAAGATTTATTGTACGAGGTTTTTTAGAGCGGAGTTTTTCGGAACCAAACGGAGTTTTCAAAACGGGTTTTTCAGAACAGGACATACTTTTCTTGAACTTGGTCTCATTGGTGTTTGTAGAAACGTGGTCTCAAAACAGGTATGTATAGACATTGTAAAATAGCATAATGAAAAGGGTGTGAGAAAGAGCGACAAAGAGAAAGGTGGAGAGAGCGACATTGAGCGACAGTGAGAGAGTGAGATTGAGCGACAGTAGCAAAAGAGTAAGCTTGAGTGACAGAGAGAGGCACGAGAGCGAGAGACACAAGAGCAAGAGGCGCGAGAGCGAGAGACACGAGTATCGTTTACTTGGATAAAAAAGCTCATCTCACGTATCTCTTTCTCCCTTTTATAAGTGTAATTAATGATTATCGTTTACTTCTTCTAAACGATCGTGTAGCGGAGCCCTGTGATCGTGTAGTAGTTGGTAAGCGATCGTGTTGTAATCTGTAAGCGATCGTGTAATAAATTATAAGCGATCATGTAAGGGTAAGCGATCGCGGAGTATTTTGTAAGCCCATCTCGTGTATCTCGCTCTCCCTTTTATAAGTGTAATTAATGATTATCGTTTTCTTCTTCTAAGCGATCATGTAGCAGAGCCTTGTGACTGTGTAGTAGTTGGTAAGCGATCGTATTGTAATCTGTAAGCAATCATGTTGTAATCTGTAAGTGATCGTGTAATAAATTATAAGCGATCATTTATCATTTGATAAACGATCGTGTAGTGTGCCGCTCATCGTATAGAATCTGGTAAGCGATCGTATAGTAGTTAGTAAGTGAACGTGTAGAGACTATAAACGATCATCTAATTTGTCTATTCATGAATCCGTTCAGATGTCTCGCTTATCTCGCTCTCCTTTTTATAAGTTTAATTTAACTTGTTGGCTATTCATGAATGAATCTTCTATATTTATGATAATTCTAAACTAACAATTTTAATAACATATTAGTAAAATTACATCAATAATATACATAATATACATGTACGTCAATAATATGGAGTGTTCGTCTACAATTGACATGCCAATTGCATCCTATAGTCAGTCATCTTATCCTGAGTTATTACAAATGGGGCACTACCAGTCACTAAATGTTCTAAGAATTTTACAACAAATATTCCACAATCTAACGACCCGTGCTGTGTATTCGTAGAGGTAGGTCGGGATATCTTCCAATGAGACATTTCGATGTCCGGCTTCGAACATTTCAAGTCACAGTAGTGAAGAAGCGATGGTAGGGTGTAAGTCAATGGTTCAAGGAAAGACTCTAGCTTTTTCTTCTTCGATGTCATGGACAGTAGTGAATCAAATACGAACAATCGCCCTCTATTTAGATCGAATGTTATCAACATCCAATGCTGATCAATGTTTTTTGCCGTGTATACGAAGTCCACATCTGACCACTTGACATCAAATTTACCCATGACATAATCTGGTAACGTCTCATCCGTCCATGCTATGGCAGCATCCAAGGTCGACTTAATTCTTAATATGTTTGTAGACCCCATCTCGAGAATTTAGATGACTCTACACAGCGAAAAGAACATTAAAACATATAATAGTCAACCAATGTATTCCTATTCAAAAGTGCAGTAAATGGTTACCGTTATTCCAATTGGTAGGATGGTGAAGCGATCCATACACATGTCTGGTCGCCTATAGAATTTATCTTTCATGAACTCAAAAAGGATATTTAGGGTTTGCATCCAGAACAAGATATACGTTAGGAGAGAGTTTATAACTGTATGTACTTTGTAAAAAGGACAAGGATCGTAAACTTATGTCACACTCAACCCATGAACTTGGTCCAGTCAACTCCTAGAAAAAGGTTTTGGATAATGGTCAAACTGCATTTTCTCGAACCTCGTTGTCCGTATTCTTATTGGCAATCCAGTTCACCATTTCCTTCAATATAGCCGTTGAAACCTCATGCTCCAAAGAGTATTAGATCGTCGCTTTAAACTGTATCGTAGGTACCCCAGGGTGAGGGTACTTAATATTTGGACGATCCAAAGGAAGTTGAACCTTAAATTCCTTATCTTTTGCTATTTTCTTTTTTGGTTCAACGGGAGGTGTGTACTTATCAATGACTTTCCTCTTATGTGTTGTTTTTCTACTCTCGACCATAACCTACAAAAATATAACAAAATGCTAAACATGTTGAATAACAAATATGAAGAAAGAAATTTTCGAATCACATAATGATCATACCTGTGAATCGAGATGTAGGGTGTTAGAGGAGGTCATGATATCAAGCTGTACAGATGAAGGTGGATGTGGGATCAGTGACTTAGGTGGAGGTGGGGTCGGTGACTTAGGTGGAGGTGGGGTAGGTGACTTAGGTGGAGGTGGGATAGGTGACCTACGTACAGGTGGGCTAGGTGACTTACATACAAGTGGGGTAGGTGACCTACGTACAGTCGGGATGGGGGACATAGTGACATCATGGCCTATCTGTGGAGTGGGAGACCCTGTTGCCTCAAACATCGTGGAACCTTTCATAGACTGTAATAGAGACAAAATAGTTGACAATTGTGCTTTCATGTCTCTCGTGTCCATCTCTAGGTTTGATACACGGGTATCTAAGCTCGATATTGAGCTGTTAATACTCCGTAGGTACGCATATACACCAGGATCAACATTGCCTCCCTCCCCATGGCCTGAAACCTCTAGGACAAAACACTCCTCCTTAGGCTCAGAACGTACGTCACCACCCACCAGCACATCATGAAACATATCCTCACTAGGGGGGTAAGTAGGCTGGTGGATGTTTTGGTCCCCATTAGATTCATCATCCCTCACTCCACCTTCTGAATTACTCTGCTGTCACCTTCCCCACCTTCTGAACTATTATTATCTGAACTACTGTCACTATTTAAACTACTAGAGCTCCCTGAACTCTCGGTGTCGGAGTGTGCTTATCTTACGGCTCGTCTATCAATTGGGGCGTCCTGAAACTTCTTCTCAGCATCAGACATGACAAGACCCTCTTTGACTTTTGTCTGCATTAAGGAACCTAGTAGGATGGTTAGTGTACATTTAACTACCGAATAAACATACTGTGGCTACATAGATTACACTTACATTTTGAGACTAAAAAATGTCTCTCTCGAGTGTTTTGAATGACACCGAGTGGGAGCATGACCACCGTAATATACGAGGAATAGCTACCTTGCTCTTTCGAGTGGCAACGTTCCCTGCTATTGACGAAATGATCTCGTACGTCCACACCTAAATCCAAACAACTCAAATTTATAACTATGTTAATGTTAAACCAAAGATAAAGTTAAGTTAAGGAACATCTACCTAGAATGCTTGGGGAAATCCACGAAGCGAGTACTTCACACCATAATTTTTATTTCCCCTCACCCTCTCCTTATATAAACCAACCTTGTCGTTAAGTGCGGTCTTCAGGGCGTCGAGTGTCCTCTGCCAAATAATTGTACCCCAATCAAGATTGTTGTAGTAGTTTATATCCTCAACATTGTCAAATAGAGTATGATCTACTACATTCTTTTGCTTGTTTTTACCCATCATTGCAAACTCTGTGTAATATACTAGGGTAATTTTCACAGCATCATCATCATTTTCAAATACCAATTTTTTGTATTCTTCTTCAAGCAAATGCAAATGGAATGCATCTGAGGTCAACCGGCTACCAAAGTACCTAAAGTTCTTGTGAGGACTCCTCACTCCGTCCAACTCGCGTAAGAGACCACCACAAACCAGTGATCAACAAAAAGTCGTCCTTAAAAAATATGACGACCTTTCCTCTGACAAAGAAACTAATTGAGTCCATTCCCGACTTCTTCACTTCCTTCAATAACATATGGTGGATTAGAGGGCTGTTGAATACAAGTTCAATGTCTAAAAAGCGACCAAAAACTGTTTTCTTGAACATCTCTAACTGCCTTCCGGTAAGCTTCTGCTTTACAATCTTGTTGGCATTGGCAACATTGGCCAGACAAGTTACTTGCCCAGGAAACCTATCAACTTTATGAATTTTCAAAGATTTTGACATCTTAAATAACTCTTGCACTGTATGAACATTCAATTTATCAGTTAACAGGTTCGTACTAAAAAATCACTAACAAAATATACTGTGAAAGTCTCACTAATCTCACTAATAATCTCGCTAGCTCTGCTATCTATCTCTAATCTTGCTCTCGCTATCTCTCGTTGATCTCGCTCTCACTACCTCTCGCTAATCTTGCTCTCGCTAATCTCGCTCTCACTATCTCTCACTAGTCTCACTCTCACACATCTCGCTCTTGTCCATCTCGCTTTCGCTCATCTCGCTCTCGCCCATCTCGCTTTCGCTCATCTCACTCTAGCACATCTCGCTTTCGGTCGTCTTGCTCTAGCCCATCTCGCTTTCGCTCGAATCGCTCTATCCCATCTCGCTCTCGCAAAACTCGTCCACTAACTTGTCATGTAACTATATCTTCTTCGTCCTCAACCAATGCAGAACACATCGAAACCCAAAAGAAAAGACAGACGCGAAACCAGTTATGAACGTGACGACCGATTAAATGAGACCAACCTAAACAGACGCAACACAACATGGAAGACAAAAATTAAATTCACTAACCCAGTAGAAAACTTCGATTATGGCAGTAGATGGATGATAGTTTTGCAAAGTGAGATGAACGACACTTGCACGTACAATTTTCCCTAATTTTGAGCGGAGTGGGACGACCGTTGAGTTTGAGCGCACTCGTATAGATTAGAGGGCATTTTTGTAATCTCATCTCGTGATGACGTAAGCAGAGGGTCAATTGATATTATTTTTTAAAAATGGGTCATTTGACATTTTGGACTAAAAAATTGGGTCATCTGTACAATTTTCCCTTTTTTATTCCACATTTTTTTTTTCTTTTTCCTTTTTTTTTTTCTATATCTGGTTAATTGATAATTCTATAGTTGAGAATTGTTGTTCGGTGGGTTAACGGATTGTTCACCCTCTAAAGGAAATATCCTTTTCATTTGTAGAATGATCAAGCTAATTATCAAAAGAGTCTAAATGTGTTGTAGGGTTAGGGGTTTCAGCTTGTTCTTTATCAAAAACATCTTGAGAACCAAGCAAATTAATCTAAAAAATGCTAGTTTCAACATCAGATTTGTTTTCTATTGTTTGAGAATTTTTCCATGGCATTTCATTTTCATTAAACATAACATCCCTACTAATGAACACAAACACCTTACTCTCTTCTTTTCTAAGGGACCAAAGTCTGTAATCTTTTACACCATTTGGATATCCTAGGAATATGCATTTTTTAGCCCTATGATCTAATTATTTGGTCTAGTATGTGCATAGGCTACACATCCAAAAGTTCTCAAATGATTAAGTTTAGGTGTTTCCATACCACAATTCTTGAAGGGTTTTATAATAAGCTATAGTTGGACTTCTATTAATGATATATGCAGTAGTGTTGGAAGGTTTGCATAAGACAACATGTAACCCCTCGCACATTTTTTAGTAATAATGTAATTTCAGTAACTTTATTATTTGGAATTTCAGTAATTGTTATTAGTTGGACGACATTCTTAGAATTTTGGACTTCAAGTATAAGTGCGGAAATTTAATTGTTGGCGTGAAATTATTCAATTTGAAAATTAATGGCAAGAATTAATTTTCTTTTGAAACGGAAAGGAATTTAATAGTATAAAGTGGAATAAGGAAAGGAATTAAATATAATTATACTTATTTCCCTTTTTAGTTATTATTATTATTATTTTAAAAAACGCACATTTCCCTTTCTTCCTCACGCATCCGCTGGCACCCCTCCCCCCTCAATTTCTTCTTCCTCCAGCCGAGACCCTGTCTCTTATACACATCTAGATGTGTATAAGAGACAGGTGCTTAACATATCCATCAGAGCGGGTCTTGATTTTATAGATCCATTTACATCCAATAGGTTTCTTGCCAGGCGGTAGATCAACATACTCCCAAATGTGAGTCTTGTCTAATGCCTGAAGTTCCTCATCCATAGCTTGCTGCCAAAGAGGGTTAGTACAAGCCCTGTCTCTTATACACATCTAGATGTGTATAAGAGACAGCATTAGATGTATGCTAGCATGTTAAATGAAAGTTATGGCAGAATGACAACATGAAAGATTGATAGTATAACATGATTAAAGTATATTCTGTTACGAGATCCGAATTATTTATTTATGCACATAGACACTTCAATGCTAGTATGAGATGGTATGTGCTTTCATGGTTGTATTGATATGATGATGTTGAGGTATACATGTATGTTGTAGAACCATGATGTTGAGATATATGTGTATGTTGTAGAGCCATGATGTTGAGGTTTATATGTATGTCATAGATTCGTACAGTGATGATTATGATGTTGAGACTGTGCAAATGTCCTTACTGATTAGTTAGATGCCCATTAGATTTTGTGTTTCCTTCGGAATTCACCAGTTTGTGTTTCCTTCGGGATTTACCAGTTTGTGTCTCCTTCGGGATTCACCAGTTTGTGTCTTCTTCGGGATTCACCCGAGGTAGTGGGCATACTTAACTACAGTAGGATAGGACTCAGTCTTCTTCTTATTTCATATGTATGTGTCCCATGAGGACTAGAGCAATGTATATGTTTTACCAAATGTAGGTATCTAGAGGACATAGATGCCTAGCCTGACCTCAACAGTGGGGTTATTTACTGAGTATTTTATACTCATTCTTTCTCATATTGTTGTTTTAGGTAAGGGTAGAGATGCACCGACGATGGACAAGCAGAATTCGTGATCGAGCCACTGGAACTAGTTTTTACGCTTCCGCATCATGAGATTTAGAGTTCTTTCATGTTTCTCTTAACTTTTAGTTTTGATGTTTAAAACTTACTTTTAAGAATCGTTTTTCAGACTTATTTACTATCCTTTATGATTTATGGGTACCCTACTATTGTTTTAGTATTTGAATTTAATGAAAGTCTTTTGAACTTACCTTATTTAATTAGCATTTATTTCGCCATAACCGAGTGTCGTTTTGAGTTCCATGCATGCATGTATTTAGTAACGACCTAACTTAAGTCCTAGAGGGTCGGGTCGTTACACAAGCTGAGTAACTGTAGAGTCATGCGCGCTGGAGGAAAATCCAAGCTGAGTAACTGTAGAGTTGAAGGTTGCAAACCAGGCACGAGGAGCTTGCTTGAGCCCATATAATGCACAGTGAAGAAGACATACCTTGTTTGATGGAGAAGGTACACCAGGTGGTGGCTGCATATACACTTCCTCAAACAGTGTGCCATTGAGGAAGGAATTCTTAACATCCATTTGAAGAAAGGGCCATTGCCTGGCAGCTACTACGGCTAATAGACTTTAGACAAATGTCATTCGTGCAACTGGAGCGAATGTTTCCTCATTATCAATACCATATTCCTGTGAATACCCTTTGGCCACCAAACGAGCCTTATAGCATTCGACAGATCCATCAGAGCAGGTCTTGATTTTATAGATCCACTTACATCCAATAGGTTTCTTGCCAGGCGGTAGATCAACATACTTTCAAGTGTGAGTCTTGTCTAATTTCTAAAGTTCCTCACCCATAGCTTGCTACCAAAGAGGGTTAGTACAAGCCTCATGATAGGACTGCGGTTCAACTAAGGACATAGTAATGGAAAAACAATGATAGTCCTATAGATATTATGAAGTTTCTCTTACCCGAGCAGACTGACGAACAGGTGCAGGATCATGATCAACATCAGGGATAAATGGTAGGTTTGAGAGTGCGGTAGATGGAGAAGACTAACCGAGCTTTGGGATAGGTGGGATGGAAGACACTAGTTTTGGTATGGGTGGAGCGAAAGACTCATGCTGGAATGGATGGAGTGGGAGACTCAGATGAAGATTCAGAGGCAAGAAATAGATATGTGGTACGACTAGTGAAGAATGATTGGGTACCAAGAAGGGAGGCATGGAAGGAAGAAATACTAGAAAACATAGGATGTTCCTAGAAGGTGACATGGTGAGAAAAATGTAACCGATCGGATATGGGGTCCCAACACCGGAATCCCTTGTGTTCAATTCCATAACTAAGAAAGCAACACAAACGAGCCCAAGGTTCAAGTTTGGAATGTTCATAGGGATAAAGTAAAACAAAATAGGCACAACCAAAAACTTTGAAAAGAGAATAAAAGGGTGGAGTGCCATATAATCGCTCAAAAGAAGACACATTGTGGAGAACAGTAGAGGGAAGGTGGTTGATAATATAGACAGATGTGAGTGCAGCTTCTCCTCAAAACTTTTTAGGACAAGATGCAGAGAGAAGTTGTGTACGGATAGAGTCAAAAATATGGAGATGCTTTCTTTCAGCCCGACCATTTTGTTGAGAGGTATAAGGACATGAGCATTGGACAAGAGTGCCTTGTTGAGTTAGGAAGGAAACTAGGTGGGACTTCTTATACTCCATGTCATTGTCAGTTCGAAGAATTTTGATAGTTTGAGAAAACTGAATTTGAATCATTTTAGCAAATTCAATGTAAATTTGGGCTAAAGATGAATGATTCTTAAGAAAATATTTCCAAGTAAAATGGGAGTAGTCATCAATGAATACCACAAAATACGATAACCATTTATTATAGGGGTGGGAGCAGGGCCCCAAACGTCGGAATGAACAAGGCCAAATAGTTTATCACAGAGAGATGTTGAAGTAGGAAATGACAAAGCAGGTTGTTTCGCCAGTTTGCAATGTAAACAATCAAATGAACAAAATTTAGAGGTATTACTTCAAGTACCAACAGAAATTAGGCTACGAAGTTTTTCAGATGACGCACGACTAAGACAAAGGTGCCATTGATACGTATCGATATCTGTGACAACTGTAGACATGGATGGCAGAACAGAAAGCTGAAGGGATGTGAGCTCAAATAATCTTCCCACCTTACGACTCGTGCTAACCATCTAACCGTCCGCGGATCATGAACCTGAAAACCATGAGAGGAAAAGAGAAAAGTTAGTCCCAGGTCACACAGTTAGCCAACAGAGACAATATTGAAAATCAAGTGCGGGACATGATAAGTAGTGGATAGGGTAATGCTTGGTGTACTGACAGTCCCAACATGTGAAATAGGCATGTGGTTACCATCAGCATAATATACTAGAGGCAGGGATTGCACAGGGGCAGAGGAAGACAGTAAGGCCATATTTGAGTCATGTGATTGCAACAGGCTAAATCGAGGAGCCAAGATGTACCTAGTGTGATGCCAAGGGCAGGAGAGTTGTGAGAGAGCACCTGTTTTAGCAAGTTCTGAAGATCGCTGATCTGGATACTTGGAGGATTAGGGGGTATCACATCCAAGGAAGTGGCAGCTGCCGCGACAGATGAAGAACCATGCTTGGGGGAATTCTTGGATTTGTTGATGTATCCTGGAGGTCGAGGTGGTTGGTAGGACAGTTATCCAGGATATGACCTCTTTTGTGGCAGTATCTACATTGAATGGTGGGGCAACTAGAAAACCTGTGACCATGCTATTTACAGTTCTTGCAAAAAATTGACTCAGTTGGAAATCATGAATGGTTGGTTGCGAGAGCAACGTTTGGAAAAGGAGAAGAGACTAACCCAAGTCGCCTTTCCTCTTAAAGAGAATTTTCTGAATCGCTGCATCAAGAGATGGTTGTGAACTGCGATTTAACAAGGCAGCACGAACAAACTCATACTCAGGACGAAGCCCTATAAGAATCTTGATAAGTTGTAGATGATCTGGACTAATCTTAGCCTTGTCTAATTGAGTCCAAATAGGTTGAAGAATAATGAGATACTCATTCACGGAATAGTCGATCTTCTAACTTGTGCCAACTAGAGTAGTATGAAGTTGATAGTAGGGCAAGAGCCACAGTTTGGAATCGTCTGGACAGAAAATCCCAAAGTTCTTTTGTTGTGTCGAACGCATCGAACTGAGTGTGAATGGCTGGGATGGAGGTATTACCCAACCAGGTGATTATCTGATGGTTCTTGTTGTCTCATTCTTCTATTCTGCCCACAAATTTACTGTCTTCTTCAATGGCTCCTTTGACAGGCTTAACGACATCACTTGTTACCACTCGAATTAATTTATGACCAATCAGAAAGCTCTTCATTTGGTGACATCAAGAATTATGCTGATAGGATAAAAGATGTGATTTTTCTCCATTCATAACGAGGAAAAAAATTATAGCTGTATGAGGCACGGGTTAAAACTCGGGTTGAGTTCTTCACACGCTTCAGATGTGAGACGCGAGCCTAGATTAGGGATTCAAGGGTCAAGTTCTGGACCGAGAATCGGGGATCAAGGATCGAGTTCTGGATCGGGGATCATGGATTGAGGGTTGAGTTCTAGATTGGGGATCAGGGTTCGAGTTTGATCGAGGGTCGAGTTTTTCATAGTGGGGATCGAGGATCGAGTTTTTCATAGTGGCTACAGGATCGAGTTTTTCACAGTGGGGATCGAGGGAAGAGTTTTTCACAATGGCTTCAGACAAAGGATCTGGGTGGTTCTTTTTCACGCCAGATGGGATCTGGGTGGTCGGCACTGGTGCGATGATCGGATGGCATCGATGATAGAGAACAAGAGGAAGAAGAAACCAGCTAGCAAGGCTCTGATACCATGTAAAAACAAGGTCTGAATGGATGATTTTCTGTGTGTTTCTATTGATTAATTGTACAGGTATAAATAGCTTGGTACAACACTAAAATTAGCTAACAAGAATCTCTAATAAAGCTCAACTATCTAACAAAATGAGACTTTGACTTTGCAACCTGAAAATCCTACAAAAGTAGTTTACAATTTAACAACTGTTTTGAGGTTTAGAATTTTTGCCTATAGCAAACAAAACTTTAAAGTCTTTCTTCTCAACTTTTAATTCAAGTTCTTTAGATCTTAAGAGAATTTCATAACAATATCGTGTCAAAGCATCTCTACCATACTTAGTTTTAGCTTTAACCTCTTTTTATTTATCAAGAAGTGAATTTAGAAGGATTATTGTCTGATTTTCATTATCTAATTTTTCTCCCATATTATTGAGGTCTAAACAAATTTTCTCAAATTCATTGATGTATTTCTCAAGAGTTTTAGACTGATCCATCTTAAATCTAAATAGTTTTTTTTCCCCAAATATATCTTGTTGGTAAGTGATTTAGACATGTAAAACTCATCAAGCTTAGTCCACAGTTCAGACACATTATCAATGTTATTAACATGTCTCTGAACATTATTAGCAAGATATAAGATAATAGTGCTATATGCTATTTCGTGCATGTCAGATTTTTCAGCATCAATCATAGTAGTAGGAAACTTACTTGGATCTTCAAGAGCCTTAACTATCTTTTGTTGAACAATGTTGTCTCAGATGACTAGATCTTCACGTTAATAATCACAATAAACTCAGTTTTAACGGTTGATAAAATTCAAGAGTCAGGGAAGATAGAATGTAGATGCTTGAAAATCATTCTGTCATTTACCAAAAGTCTGCACGATCGTGTAGACGATGCACCAATAACTAAATGATAGGCCAATTATGTGAACGATAGGAGGAAGTGTTAAACGATCGTGTAGACATCATTTAACTGAAGGTAGACGATTGTTTAGATGATAGCTGAAGAGCTAAACGATCGTATAGACGATTGCACGCAGAGCTAAACTATCGTGTACACGATGCGATAGAGACTACATGATCGTGTAAACGATACTTTAACAAAATCTAAATGATCGTTGAGGAAGAAGAAAAGATACAGGAGTTTAAGTGGTTCGGCCAAAGGCCTACATTCACTGTGCAAATTGGGAGGTTCTCTTTCCACTGTGCAAATTGGGAGGTTCTTCAAAGTATTATAGAACGAAAATGCCTTTCTCTCTTGATTACAATTCACTCTTATTTTAATCTCTCGATTGATTTCGTTTATATATGTGTAGGCGATTCGGTCAACGATGAAGATCTCTGGTGGTTACAACATTCAACAGAAAGAAGACAACAACCGTTCAACTGCCAGCTACTTTGTTCTTTCTTGATTTCGAGTCTTTCTGTAACAATCTCCACCTTTGTAAGCATCTAGAGTTCCTTCCCTCTTTGCTTCACTGAGCTAACCTTTTTCAGGTAACTCGAACTCGAGAAGGTCCAAGCATCTGCCAAGCTTTTCAATGGAATAGATTTGGTTAGCATATCAGCTATATTATTCAAGGTATGAATCTTCACTACCACGACTTCCCTTTTCTCATTCTCTTGTCTGATGAAATGATATTTGATATCAATATGCTTGGTTCTGCTGTGAAACTGCTGACTCTTAGATAGGTTGCTTGATTATCACAATAGATTCTGACTTTAGTTTGTGCTATGCTGAAATTGTTTATTAAACCTTTCAGCCATAAACCTTCATTCACAACCTCAGACAAATTGATGAACTTAGCATCTGTTGTGGAAAGGGCCACAACAGGCTGCAATGTAGCTTTCCAACTGATCAAATTGTTCCCTCATAGGAAAACGTTACCTGATAGGGAACGTCTTCTGTCTAAGCCCCCTGCATAGTCTGCATCTACATAGCCATAAACCTCATCATTGGATGGCTTATTCTGTCTATATAAGACCTTTGCCTCCTTGGATGAACATAGATACCTTAGTATCCACTTGACCGCCTCCCAATGTCGTCTACTAGGATTTGCCATGTACCTACTGACCATACTTGTTGCATAGGACAGGTCTGGTTGTGTAGAAGTCATAAGATACATAAGAGATTCCACTGCTTGGGAATAAAGGATAACCTTCATATGGTTTAGATGCTCTTCATCAGTGCTCTTTGGACTATTAGCAGATGAAAGCTTGAAGTGAGGGGCAAGAGGAGTACCAACTGGCTTTGCTTTCTCCATCTTGAACCTTTGTAAAATCTTTAAACAATATTCAGATTGGCTAACAAGCAATCTGCCCTGTTTTTTGTCTCTTTCTATTTGAACGCCTAGGATCCTCCTTGACTCCCCTAAGTCTTTCATGTCAAATTCTCTCTTAAGAAGAATTTCACTTGCTTCAATTCCTCTTTGGATCTCCCGGCCAGCAGCATGTTATCTACATGAGAATTAGATAGATCAGTTCCTTGAAAATACTAGTATTTGTGTATACACAACAATTAAATGAGCTCCTTTTGAACCCAATCTTGGAGATCACCTCATCAAACCTTTCATACTAGTATCTTTGTGACTGTTTTAGGCCATAGATGGACTTGTTTAACAAACATACAAGGTATTCTTCTATACTTTGACATAGCCTTGAGGTTGTCTCATGTAGATTGTCTCATTCAACAACCCATGTAAGAAGGCTATCTTTACATTCAGCTGGTCTAATTCCAAATCTTTCTGTACAACAAGGGAAAGAAACAGCTGGATGGAAGTATGCTTCACAACTGGAGAGAACACCTTATTATAGTCAATGCCTTTCTTTTGAGTGAACCCCTTTGCAACTAGCCTAGCCTTGAACCTAGACTTTTACACACCTGGAATCTCTTCTTTAAATTTGTAGATCCATTTGCATGAGATGGGTAAACCCTTTAGGCAAAGATACTAATCTCCAAGTGTCACTTTGATTGAGTGACTTCATTTCATCATTCATAGCCTCAATCCATTGCCTAGCATCTGGGCTATTTGTTGCTTCATCAAAGCTAGAGGTTCATTATTAATCAAAGAAATGGCAGCACTTAATGCAACACTTGCAAAGTCAGACTCTTGGTACCTTGCTGGTGGTACTAAAGTTTTTCTCGGTTTGTCTCTTGCCAATGAGTACTTGTGCAAGTTCCTATGTGTCTCAACTTGATCACTTAACACATGATCACTAGGTTTAGCTGCCTCATCACCTTCTAACTCTTGGTTTTGTGAGGAAGTAGAAGCTCTATTATCATTTTGAGGCTCCACCTCAAATCTAGTGCTACTAGTCTTGGTTCTTGTTGAAGATGGTTGTTCTGACATCATGAAAATTTCATTTTCTCTAAAGATCACATCTTTGCTATTCACACACCTCTTTTCAACTGGATGCCACAGTTTAAAGCCTTTTACTCCCGGTGTAAAGCCTAAGAACATGCACTTTACAACCCTTGGTTTCAATTTCCCTTGGCTTTGGTGCACATAGCCAACACAACCAAACACTTTTAGGTGTTCCAGCTTAGATGGTTGTCCTGTCCACCTCTCTTCAGGAGGCTTCAACACTATAGATTGATGAGGTCATCTATTAAGTGTGTATATGGTGTAGGAGACAGTTTTAGCCTAATATTTTTTAGGTAATAAGGCATTGGACAACTGGCATCTTACTCTTTCCAGTACTGTTCTATTTAATCTTTCAGCCACTCCATTTTGTTAAGGTGTGTACTTACATTTCTATGCCTTACTATGTCTTGCTCTTTGCAATACAAATTAAACTCCTCTCTACAAAACTCTAAACTGTTATCAGTTCTCAAATGTTTTAATTTGTTTAGAAGTATGATTCTTAATCAAGGTTTTCCATTCTTTAAATCTACTAAATACTTCATCTTTGGATTTTAAGAAATAGACCCAACTCTTTCTTGAATAGTCATCTACAAATGAAAAAAAGTACCTTGCACCACTAAGAGATGGAGAGTGAGTTGGCCCCCACAAGTCGGAGCGCACATATTCAAGGATTTCCTTTGAAATGTGCTATTCTTTAGGGAATTGCTGTTGATGCGTTATTTTATGCGGTGAAAATATGGAATGAAGTGCGGTGATAAATTGCGTTGAGCAACAAGTTTTCTCTGTGGAATCCAAGTATAAACCTCACTGAGTTTCCTGGTAAGTCCAGGGTTGAACTCAGGGACTTGGAAAAAGGTATGCAACGGTAATTTTCATGAAGACTTTGCGGTAACCAAATAATCAAATAGATGTTTGGATTGTTATTTATGGTAATAAAAATAAACAAATGCGGCGGAGTTTCGAAAAGAGTTGATAAAACGGAAGATGCGATGAGTATGCGGTGAATGGATTGAGAAGGGATTCGGCTAACACTTCTTAGGATGTGTTCATGTTATGCGACCATGCAACACACATACAATAGTAAACCATCTCTCGACACAAATGCTATAGCTTCTAATGCTAGAATGCATGCAATATATACGATAAGTCTATAGGACCTACACATAAGCCTCTATTCTTATTTATGCGATGACGAAATGACACACACACAAGTAAGGCGACCACATAATATCATACCTATCTCTAGGATGCATGCGATGCAGGTTGAAAAAAAAAGCTTATCTCTAAGTCTCTATCTCTTGTTTATGCAGATCTAATCTTGCTCTCTCGAATCTAGATGCTAACCTAGCTCTCTCGAGTATTTAGGTTCTTTCTTTAGACTCTCTGTCGAGTAGCTCTAAAGGGATGTTGGGCACAACATAAAACAAGATAATCGCATGTGATGAAGATCCTAGGTCATGTTAGCTTAGTTCTTCTCAACCCATTCGATAAGTTTAGCTACTCTGCGTGCTAAGAGAGTGAACATATGTAGATAAAGAACATCCATTGTATAAATATAAAGTTGAAGTACAAAATAACAATGCAAGAAGAGAATAAAGAGCCTGGTAGTAATCTCTTGCTTCTCGGGCTTTTACACTGTCTTTTTTACTCTTGTTCAAAAGATAATCTCACTCTCGCGAGAGTCAACCCACTCTCTGCTTTCTATACCTCCGGGTTCTCTCTCGAGTTGTCCTGAGCGATCTTCCGGCATCTCTTCCCTTCTCTCGCTACGCCTTAAAATAAAAAGGAAAACTATGGACAAGGCTATTCTAACTATGGAGAAAATTATCTAAGTATCCAAACTGAACTACTTGAACCCCTTTCTGAAGGATGCCTTCGATATTTATAGAGCTTCGGGGTGAAAGACGGCTTCTCTCTTATGATTGCACAGATGGGATGGCTTTAATTCTCTAACTGATGCGCCGAATATTTGTCACTAAAAAGCTGAGTGTACTTGTTATCGTTAACGGCTTGTCAACTTAATTCAGATTCGACCGTCATCCACTTTTCTGTCCCATCGTGACTAATTATGCCTTTCACCCAGATGCGCCTACCAAGTTGCACCGACTCTATGCGACAATCTTCTTGAGCAGATGTTTTCAAGCACAAATCACCGCAAAGCCTTGCGGTAATGCTACGCCCATCCGTTGATTTCTTGTGATCGCGCTTTCCGCCTTGCGTCAATGCATATTCTGCATAAAAATACAAAAGTTAACTGTTTCTTATGTAATGAACGGATGCGACCGCAATGTTAATAACTTAATGCTTTTTGGACGCAATCTTATATATTTTATCAATGCAAGCGAGCACTGTTTAAGAACTTAGCACTATAATAACGTGCATTTCTGCCCGTTATCAACTGTCTAGTTGCTTTTCCCAATACACAATGTTCACAAAATTTACCATCCTTGGATGGTGTCATGTGGACTGAGCAACTAGAATCTAACACCCTGTCTTGAGTCTCCATAGTATTCTGGTCTCCACCCTTCTTCAGTAGCAGCTAAAGCATCTGAATAGACTAGGGAATTCTCACCTACAGTAGCCTCAATCTGTTTACTCCCCTTGTTCTACTGTTCAATTTCTCTTCAAGGCATAATAGTCGTTTTTCAATGTGCCCCATCTTATGACAAAAATGACACTTTATTTTGGACTTGTTTCCATTGTTCTGTTTTTCCTTCCCAATGTTCTTGTTTTTCTTTTTAGAGAACAAGTCTTCACCTCCTGGTTGATCCTTCTTGGTCATTTGCAATTCAAGCTCTCTGACTCTTACAACTGATTATATATAGCATCTATGGTGATTCTTTCTCTACCTACTTCAATGTAGTCTTCACGTCTTTTGAAAGTTTCTGGTAGAGAATTCAATTATATGAATGTTTCATTCTCTCTTCCATTGTTATCTCTAATCAATCTGAACTCAGAAAGACAAACCTATTGAACTCACTAAGATTTCCGTGAGGGACTTTGCTGGATCTATCTTATACGTGAAGAATCTTTCTGTCAGAAAGCTTTGTTGGGCAATTTTGTTGAGATAAATCTCATTCAACTTATTCACAGGGCATAGGCAGTAGGCTGATCCACAGTTGCCTTAAACAACTGTCTGTGACATTAAGAGCGATGGTCCATATCGGGTCATAGAGGCCTGGATGTACAAGCTCTAAGGGTTCTTTGGCCCTGTGACATTTTCTAGTAAAAGATCTTTTAGTCATTTTCTTCAAGGCATGACTCACATACAGGTAAAGAATTTTCTTCTAACTCACTTAAAAGTCCATTCTTGACCAATCTCTCAATCCTATTGAAATTTATGTGTCCTAATCTTAGGTGCCAAAGATGGACATTTTCTTTAGGAGAAATTTTCTGTCTTTTATTTTGAGTTATCGCAGTTTTAAATAGTTCAGTATTTAAGAGAGCTTTAATTGCTAACGATCTTAGCACATATAGATTATCTTCCAGTTTAGTAGAACAAATATTAATATCATTTTTGTAAATAAACACTTTATTTACATTAAAAGGTAAAGTATACTTTTGTTCAAGAAGACATTTTACAGAAATTAAGTTCTTCTTTAAGTTGGGAACTATATATACATTTTTTAACAAAATATAATTTTTCTGTAAAGTAAGTTGAAGTCCTCCACTTCCCTCGCATAGACAACATGCCTAGTTCCTACACGCATCTTCATCTCACCAGGTGCTAGTTGCCGTCAGGAATTAATTCCCTGAAATGCAGAACAAACGTGGTTACTGGTGCCTGAATCTATTATCCAGGTCGAATCATCACTCTCCACTAACAAGTCTCTTATACAAGTAAATTGTATTTACCTTGCTTGGCCTTCTTCTTTTTTGCCAAGTATTTGGGACGATTCCTTCTCTAGTGTCCCTCCTGGTTGTAATGGAAACATATTCCCTTTGCAGCTTTGGCCTTCTTGCCCTTTTAGGCTACAACTAGTGGGTTAGCCTTCCCCTTTCCACCTTTCTTCTTCTTCCACTTTTTGGTAGAAGAGGAAGACATAAACTTAATTCCGGAGGTCAAACTCTGAAGAACTTTTCAAAAAACGAGGCAATATTTACCACACCCTTTTGTTCCTTGACTTTCATCAAGGATTGGAAAGTTTGTAGCTCGTTGAGCAAGGTGGTTAGATTATAGTCAATCCTGTTCATAACAACATTGCTAAGGATCTGTAGAAAACTTTCAAATAAAGTTTTCAGGATGAAACTAACCTGACGGGTCTCATTAATGATAGACCCGTTCATCTCAGCCACATTAAAGCAGACCATTATGTTCAAAACATCTTCTTGAATAGAGGCTCCCTTTTACATACGGGAATTGAAGATGAATTTAAGAGCGCCATGCTTGAGCCAGGTAGGAACATTCCCTATAGAGACTTCATGATCTCATGGGCGGACTCATGCTTCTTGGCCAAGACTTCAGAAAGGCTTGCTAATATATGAAACACATAAAAAATGCAGTACCCACCATTTACGAATTTTTAATTTCAGAAATTTAAAAATTGGGAACCAAAAAGGCCGCTCTGATACCACATGATGGTTTGTGAAAACCCATAACGGAAGCAAGATTGTTTCCCAATTTTCAAATTTACACAGAAAAATAAAATTCACAACTCTATGCATTCTAAATAAATTACAGTATGCTTAGAATAAAAATACAAAGAAGGAATTTAGAGTTTACATTACTAACCTCTTGGAGAACCAATTCTTCACGAGTTTATTCTCCAATTGGTCACAAACACTTCGAATCTCTACGATCACGAACTCCCAAAGATAAACAGCAAAACGAAAAACAATTTGTTGGGCACCACCACAAGATAATCCTCTGTATTATCCTTATAGTATGAGGATTACAGGAGTTTTGTGGGCTCTGTTGATTTTGGGAGAGCGAAAAAAATTTAGAAGAGAGGAATTATTTTCTAGGATACTTCACTGAAATCATAGACAGTCTGTGGCTTTTTGGAAGAATAAATATCTACCATAACCTCCCACATTTTCTAAAGAGAGAAACAAGGGGAGGGAGATATCGCTCCCTTCTCAATTAAATTAAAAAAATAATTTAATAAATTATTTAAAACTTATCATATAGTATATATTAAACTATATGTTATATCAAATATAACACATAACATATAGTTTTTATATTGTATCAAATACAATATAACATGTGCTTTGAATTCTCTCAATAATATATGAAATTTAATATAAATCAATTATATTATATATATGAATCAAATTCATATAATTAATATTTGAATCATATTCAAATATTTACATCCTCTCAAATAAATATTATATTATAATGTATCAAACATATTATATTTCTTATATCATATATAATTAATTTCCTCAATTAGTTTGAACAATTCAAATTAATCCAAAATTAATTTAATTCTCAATAATCCTAGTTGAGCTATAGAGAAAGCCTTATGAACCTGTAGGTTGAAGCTCCAATGGTACTTGGATAATTAATTAAACTCCTTTATTTAAATTACACAACTTCCATTGACTGCTGGTTACTCCATAAAGACCGACAACTGCACTCTTCACACTACAGATATATTTCTATGTCCATTGGATATAACTAGTCAACAGTGCAATGACCCTTCACAAATTGCTCGTAAGTACAATTGGGCAAAAATTACCATTTTGCCACTATAGTTATATCTAACTCCTTAAGTACCATAAATCCCTCTAATAAACAATAAGTCATATTTCAACTATGACCAAACCCCTCTCAGACCAGGAGAGGATGTGACACCACATTGTTCAAGTCCTAGAATCAACTCTTAAGGGAGCAATTTCTCTACTTTTTTCAACTAAGAAATGAATTCCTTTTTGTATAGTTGCGTTCTCTGCTCCCCAATCAGTCGAATCCCTAAAATGGTAGGCATATTGAGTTGGCAAACTTGTCACTCTCACCCATGCAAATCAAAGGACCGCCTTTATAAGCAGGAGTTCACAACTCACTCAGGATTTAGGTCATGTCACCTATGATCATCTTGGTGAAATGTAAGTCTCTACTATTAACAGTGTTATATAATGAGACTATTCATTTCGTGGTCCGGTCTTATACAAACCCTTTTGTATAGAACACCCTTACTCACATGTCTATACATGAATGATCAGAATCATATCATTTGTAGAACTTTACAATAATTCTAACATCTACAAAGTGGGTTGTATTCGTAATGTCACCAAGATAAGATACCCAACCTTATCCATTTACTACAAACCATTCAGGTATGTATTTACATACATGTTTAAGTTATAGAAGATAACTTTGGATGTTTGTTTATTGGTTTTGTGGGTTAATGCTACTAAATGTGGAATAAAATGCCTCAGATTTTATTAAATAAATAAACTATTTGTACAATACAATTACAAATTACAGGACGCATGAGATTTAGGGCATCAATCCTAATGGTTAACTCATGAACATCATATAATATTCAAACAACCTTCAAATTTGTAGGTTGTGTATGTTACTCACTTCAATTAAAATTGTAATATAATAAATTAGAAACGATCTATTACTAGATAATACATACTCATTACTCTTTACAGTTGGAGTGCCCCTGACACTTACTTTCTTGGTCTTTTTCTCCTTCTCAGTCTCATTTTTTATCCCCATCTAACATACATATTTAACAATTAGTATTTATGCATTCTACATCCATCTTATTTCTTAAATTCCTCATGGAGTATTACCTTTTTTTCTTCGCCATCTTCCTTGGTTGGCTTATCTTTTGCACTTGGGGAATTTTTTTGGGGGACATAGCTCTTCTTGGCTTTTTAAGTGGTCCCTCAACTTTTCATTGATTCCTTTTTCCATATTATTTTTGGTCTCCTTGTCATGGTTGGTCTCATCCATGCCTTCATCTATTTAAACTTATATGTTGTTAGGTTCTATTAGGTTATTTCACAAATACACTATACTTTATTATTTGGGTTAACATTTTATATATGATCATTCCTTAGTCTCTCCCTGCTCTTCTTCATGTTTCTTATGTTCAGTTATCTTGGTCTTCTTTTTATGTTCTTCTGCCCTTTTTGCATTCTACATAACCATTCAAGTTTATTAACTAGTATATCCCCCACAATATTAATCCACCAATAAAGACACAATGGATACCTTCTTCTTGGCCTTATGTGTTTTTTGGTTGTTCCTTGACATCAATGGGTTGTTGTATGTTTAGCTCTTTTTTTGCTACTTTGTTTAGGTGTGTCTTTTTTTGGTCTTGATTCGCTTGTCATGAGTTGTCCCTTGTCTCCTATTTGGAGTTATATATACAATCAACAAATGTTCATAAAAAAAAAAACTCATAACATCAAAAACATACTTAAGCTTTATAAATTTTCAATAAACTTTTAAATTTTCAGAGTTCAACAAACATGTTGTTGATAATTTAGAACAATATTGCTAGTTTAGAAGATTATGTCATCATCAATTTTTAGAGTGATTGGTCTCTCGTCTTATTTTCATCTTGTTACAAAAGGAACTATGACCAAACAGAGTAAGATGCAACTAAAGTAGATTGAGAATAATAATAATGAAGAATAAGAAAGGACAGAATAACACACAGTGATTTTACGTGAGAAACCCCTAAACAAGTTAGGGACAAAACCACGACAAGAATAGAAGAATTCCACTATATAAAATAGGAATTATAAACTTTTATTCTTATATAGGAACACCATGCTCTCTTACAAGAAGAAAATACTCTTTCTATTCATTTTTATCTCACTCGTTTTTTGGAGAATTTTTGGGATGGTTTGGCTACCATGGGTCCTCACCTATTTATAGCCCAAAGAAACTTGGTCATCAAGCAAATCTAATGGCTCCAAATTGTTCTCATAAATTCGTGTGTGCTACAGAGGGGACCTCATGGACCTGTAGATTGAAGCTCTAATGGTACTTGAATAATTAATTAAACTCCTTTAATTAAATTACTCAACATCTATTAACTGTCAAGCACTCCACTAAAGACTGACAGCTACACTCTTCACACTACAGATATATTTCTGTGTCCATTGGATATAACCAGTTAACAGTGCGATGACCCTTCACAAATTGCTCGTAAGTACAACTAGGCAAAAATTACTATTTTGCCTCTAAAGTTACATCTAACTCCTTAAGTACCACCGATCATTCTAATGAACAATAAGCATAATCCAACTATGACCAAACCCCTCTAAGGCCAAGAGAGGGTGTGGCATCACATTGTTCAAGCCCCGAATCAATCCTTAATGGAGCAATTTATCTACTTATCCCGATGTTAGGGAAGGAGTGAATTCCGACTTGTGTAGCTGTGCTTCCAGCTCCCCAATCAGATGAATCCCTAAAATGGTAGGTTTATTGAGTCGACGATCTGGCCACTTTCACCTATACAAATCAAAGGACTGCTTTCATAGGCAGGAGTTCAAAACTCACTCAGGATTCAAGTCATGTTAGCTATGATCATCTTGGTGAAATGTAAGTCTCTATTATAAATGGTGTTATATAATGAGACTAATCATTTCGTGGTCCGATCTTATACTAACTCTTTTGTATAAAATACCTCCACTCACATGTCTCCACATGAATGATCAAGATCAGATCATTTGTAATACTTTACAACAATTGTAACATCTACAAAGCGGGCCGTATTCGTAGTGTGACTAGGATAAGGTATCCAGCTTTATCCATCTACTACAGATTATTTAGGTTATCACTTAAACATGATTCACCTGTATGTCTCTACATACATGTTTAAGCTACAGATGATAATATTAGATGTTAGTTTATTGGTTTATGTGGGTTAATGCTACTAAATGTCAAATAAAACATATCATATTTTATTAAATAAATAAATTGTTTGTACATGACAAGTACAAACTAAAGGACCCTACGAGATTTAGGGCATCAACCCAAATAAGTCGAACTACTAGAGGAAAGCTCTCATTGAAGTCAATACCTTTTTTCTGAGCATATCCCTTTACCAAAAATCTTGTATGATACCGCTCCACTAGGTTGTCATTGTTGCACTTGATCTTGTACACCCATTTGTTGCCAACGGGCATTCTCCCTTGTGCTAGCGTTACAAGTTCCCAAGTCTTATTCTTATGAAGAGCTTCTATTTCTTCCTGCATTGTTGTCATCCACCAAGCAACATCTGAACTAGGCATTACCTCTTGGAGAGTTCATGGCTCTCAATCCTCGATTAGAAAATAATATGCCACATTGCTCTCCATAATATACTCAGATTGCAAACTAATAACACAAAAAATGTGCTATTTTCCTCTTATTAATTCTAGGTCATTACTATGTTTAATGTCTTTATTTAATGATTATATAGGTATCGAGCATCTTTGAGGTGGAATTCATCGTTACGAGCTGTTCAGGGTTAATTTGGAGCAATTAGGAGCTAATTTGAGCAACTAGACTTCAAAAGGATGTGAAAGGGCAAAAATGGAGCTAGATGGAGCGTTGCAATCCTCAATCGAGCGTTGCACAACTCTACAAGGCAGAAGCCTCTACAACATTGGAAAACAGGGTAGCATTGCAATGTTCTGATTTTCTACAACGTTGTGACACTCATAATGCTATGTCCCAATGCTGATAGGCTAGAGACTAGCATTATAACGTTCTTGTCAAGCGTTGCAACGTTGCGACGTTGTAGTATATAAGCTCATTCTTTGTTTAGGGCAAGAAAGCATGTAGAATCGACCTCCAATCGACTCGTAAGCCGATTTCTTTATCTTCTCACCTCCCACATCTTAATTTTCTCTAATTTATTTCTTCATCTCATGTAATTAATAGAGATAGAGCTGAATTTTTTCTTCTTCATCCCATGGGAAGGTAAGTTTTAGACTTTCTCTAGCTTAGGGATTTGGAGGAACTCAATGTTATTTTGAGAGATTCTTAATTTATGATGTTAATGATCTTGCTTATGGATTCTCATTATGAATTTATTATTATGTGCTGCATTTTCATGTATTTGATTGACAACCATGTTGGGGTTGATGCCCTAAAGTCTCTTGTCCTGTAATTTGTCAACAATTTGTATGAACGCTTGTGATATTTAATATATGACATTTTACTTCACTTCTTAATTTTGCTCAGTTGTGTTGGAAGGTACCGATGCGCAATAGAAGTTACCAGGATCTATAAGCACTCTAATTCATTAATTTTGGCAGAAAAGAAAACATGCTTCAACAGAAATAATTGGGTTTCAAGATATACCTTTGAAGAACTTCCTCTAAGCTTTGAACCAGCTACAAATCTCCACTGAAACTTGTAGTAGACCACCCCAAGATCTTCCTTACTATCCTCTTATGCTCAAGATTGAGTAGTGGGACTCAAAATAAGCTGGAATTAAGGGAATTTAGAGAAGCTCACAGCAGCAACCCAGCAGAAGAACAACCTTCTTCTCTCACAAATTTTTCTAAAAAATTGTTTGGTTGCATTACCTTCAAAACACTCCAATCTCTTCAATATATTGTAGACATTCATGCAAAGAGATTTACTACATGAGATGCAGCTCATGTTTGGAGTTAATGAAGAGTTTAAGGTGGGTTGTTTGTGACTAGTAGGAAGAAGATAACGGAAAATCAATTTTCCAACTTTGCATTTTTCTTTTCTTTTTCAATTTTATCAAAATTGATTTCATAAATCAATTTGAAAATATTATTAATTTTACAAAATTAATTTCATAAACTAATTTTCTTTAATAAAATCAATAGATAATTATTTAAACAATTTAAATAAATCTAATTCATTTAATATCAAATAATAAATTAATTTTTACACAATTCTATCTTCAAATATTTAAATCATATTTAAATATTATTTCTCCAATTTTATTTAATTCTAATTTTATCACATCAAATCAACTTATCACGCTATTCTAGAGCTAATCCATTTACGAGCTAGTAGGGGACCTTACGAACCTATAGATCATGGGCTCCAACGATCCGAGATTAATCGGCTAAACTCATTAGACCGATCTAACCTCCCAGTTAACTAATGGGTGATTCCACTAAAGCCCATAGTTGAACTCTTCTCACTATAGATATATTATGTCCACTCGATATAACCATGATTAGTAAGTTAACCTTTCACAGGTTGGTCGTAATAAGGGCTGGGTCAAATCTCTGTTTTAGCCCCGGAATTACCTCTTGTTCCTTAAGTTCCACTGATCCCCTAATGAATAATTGATTTGTGATCCAATCAACAAATCGAATCCCTCTCAGGCCAATGAGAGAGTGAGACGTCTTGTTCAAGACCCAGAATCAACATTTGAAGGGAACAACCTCTCTACTAACCCTAATCGAATAGGAGCAAATTCCCTCTTACACCCTATGTTCCCAGCTATTCATTCGGTCTTATCCCCAAAATGGTAAGCTTATTGAGCAGAGGCAGATGGTCTACTCTCACCGTTTGTAGATCAAAGGATAATTCCAAACAAACAGGAGTTCATAGTTAGCTCAGGATTAAGGTCAAGTTACCAAGGTCATCACTTTGAAATAGTCTGTCTTAAACCAGCATTATAAAGTAAGAGTGATTGGTTTTGTGGTCCGATATTGCACAATGGTTTTGTAGTCCGATATTGCACAAAACTCATTTGCACAGGACACCCCCACTTCTTATGTCCCAACATGAATGAATTAGGATCACTTCGTTTGTAGCACTTTACAACTCTTTGTAACAACTATAGAGTAGGCCGCATCCAATAGTATTACCAGAATAAGGTACCCAACCTTATTCATATACTATAGATCATTTTGACTATTTACTTGAACCTGATCCACTTGTATGTCTCCACATAAAGTTCAGGTACTCATTTAATACTCAAAGGACTTAGGTTTATTGGATTTCTAAACAACAATATATTCAATAACAACTTTATTGAATTCTCATAATAAGTTCTAATGTTTACAAACCACGAGTCTTAGGACATAAAACCCAACAAGTTGAATGTTATATTTTCTTTACCACAAACCAATAAACCTTAAATCCCTGGTTGTCTGTATGTAACTTAAGCATGTATGTGGTGACATACAAGTGGATCATGTCTTAAGTGATAACAAAAATGGTCTGTAGTATATGGATATAGGAGGGAAACCTTATCCTGGCAACGCTACAGATGCGGCTCGCTTTATGGAATGGTCACAAGTGTTGCGACTTGTCACAGATGGTCTGATCTTGATCATTTCTATAGGGGACATGCGAGCAGGGGTGTCCTATACAAAGAGTTTGTATAAGACCTGGCCACGAAGTGTTAACGTCTCGTTATATAACACCGTTCATGATAGAGACTTCACTTCACTAGGATGACCATAGGTAATATGACCTCAATCCTGAGTGAGTTGGGAACTCCTGCCATTAAGGGCGATCCTTTGATTTGCATGGGTGCGAGTGGCCAGGTCGCCAACTCAAACATACCACTTTGGGGATTCTTCTGATTTGGGAGTTGGAAACTCAACTACACAAGATGGAATCAGTTCTTCCCCAAAGAAGGGGTAAGTAGATAGATAGCTCTCTTAAGAGCTGATTCCAGGGCTTGAACGATGTGGCACCACACACCTTCTCTTGGCCCGAGAGGTGCTCACACATGGTTGGACTATGTTGTGTTATTCATTAGAGAGATTAGGGGTACTTAAGGAGTAAGATGTAACTATAGGGGCAAAACGGTAAATTGACCCAGTTGTACTTACGAGCATTTGTGAAGGGTCATCGTACTCATGATTGGTTATATCCGATGGACACATAAATATATCTGTGGTAAGAAGAGTTCAACTGTTGGTTTTTAGTGGAATGCCTGGCAGTTAACGGATGGTGGATCTCTTGGCTAAAGAGTTTAATCAGCTATTCACTTACGGTTGGAGCTTCGAGCCATAGGTCTATAAGGTCCCCTTGGTAACTCAGATAAAGTTGAGAATAAGTTTTTGGGTCAGTTTGAAATGTTCAAATTGACAAGAGGGAGTTCGATTATATATGATATAATTGAACTGGTTAATTATATATGATATAATTGACTAAATGTATGAGATACATTATTTTGGAAGAAATTGGATATAAATATGATTTATATCAAGTAGAGGAGAAAACACTATAGTGGATATATGATATCAAACTATAGGTTAAGAATATAATATGATTATATTCATTATTTAATTAATTAGGCGGTTATGAGATAATTGGCCGAGTAATTCTCCGAAATTGTGCAAAAGTGGGAAGTTCGAATTCAATTCTTGTAACTAAAATGAAAATTGTTTTCATTTTTGCAATACACGAAAAAGACACGCAGAAAAATCGCTTAAGGTGTGAACCTATACGATCGCATAGCATTGAGAGCCTATACGATAGTGCCAATCTTCCTAAACGATTGCACACCCGCGTGTTAAACGATCGCCTGCGATTTCTAAACAATCACTTACTTTTTCTATATGATTGCTTAGCGCACTGAGCAGACCTAAACGATCGCTTACCATTTGATAGATGATCTCTTAGCTAAACCTACATGATCGTGTACCTATTTCTAAACGACAAGCACCTAACTATACGATAGTCTTCTATTATCTCCCACTTGCTTGTTCGTACTACATGATCGTCTTTTCCTCCTTCCCTCTACCAACTCCATCAATGTCCACCCTTTGGATTCTCACAACGAGAATATTGAGGGCTTCAAGTGGTGGTGTCGTCCCCAGTTGTTGTTGGTTCGTGCGCTGTCGATCTTGTAGACGACCGTGGTGCTATTAGGCGATTGTTTGCTGGACAATAAGAAGCATAGGGGAGTTCGCTTTCGTTGGACTGAGTTTGATTGAACATTTTCTTCAACTAGTATGTCTACTCGGTCTTTTGTATTTTAATTGTTAAAGCATGCTAGTAATTAGTGTTACAATGCATATCTATTTGGTAGAATGTATGTTTGGTAATTTTGTCACAATGAAATCGAAAAGATCTTCTTCCGCTCATGGGTACTCTTGTTTAATAGATCCTTCAATTGGTATCAGAGCGGAAGTGGGGTGTACAAAAACTAGTATAAAACAATAAACTAGGGCATAAAAGCCCAGTATAAGAAAATCTCCCACTTGCCCTAGTCCAGCCGTGGGTGATTTTGTAGACACATGCTCTGAAGGTGACCCTCAAACAGGTAGCCGTGAGAGTCTTCATAAACGGGTCAGCAACATTGTGCTCCGAAGCGATCTTCGTGACGATCACGTCCCCTTGATGCACTATCTCGTAGATCCGGTGATACTTTTGTTCTATGTGTTTGTCGCGCCTGTGACTTCTAGGCTCCTTGGAGTTCGCCACAGCCCCATTATTGTCACAATAGAGGGTAATGGACCTAGACATATCTGGAACGACTTTTAGTTCTATCAAAAACTTCCAGAGCCAGACGGCTTCCTTAACAGCTTCACAAGCCGCTATGTACTTCGCCTTCATAGTGGAGTCGGCGATGCACCTCTGCTTAGTGCTTCGCCACACTACAGCTCCTCCATAAAGAGTAAAGACTGACCCTGATGTCGACTTGTGAGAGTCCCTATCAGTCTAAAAGTCAAAATCAGTGTATCCAGTAAGGAACAAATCTCTAGATTCATACACAAGCATGTAGTTCCTCATCCTCCGAAGATACTTAAGGATGTTCTTCACTGCTGTCCAGTGACCCTGGCCTGAGTTAGACTGATACCTACTAACGATGCCCACAACATAGCAGATGTCTGGTCGAGTACAGAGCATCGGGTACATCAAACTACCAACGGTAGACGCATATGGGACTCGTCTCATCTCCTCAACCTCTTGAGGCATCTTAGGACACATGTCTTTAAACAAAGTGATTCCATGCCTGAACGGAAGTAGGCCCCTCTTGGAGTTCTGCATCAAGTACTTGAGCAACATTTTGTCAATGTACGATGCCTGAAATAGTGCTAGGACTTTGTTTTTACAATCTCGAAAGATCTGTATACCCAGAACAAATTGAGCCTCTCCCAAATATTTCATTTGGAATTGGGTCGCTAGCCAGTTATTAACTGTAGCCAGTAGACCTACATCATTCCCAATGAGTAGTATATCGTCTACATACAACACTAAGAATACTAATGAAGCATTGACGATCTTCTTGTAGACACAAGGTTTATCAACGTTCTGGTCAAAGCCATACGACTTGATCACAGTATCAAATCGTATGTTCCAAGATCTATACGCCTGTTTCAGCCCATAAATGGACCGATTAAGCTTGCAAACCTTTTGCTCTTGACCTTGGGCTATGAATCCTTCGGGTTGCACCATGTAAATGGTAACCTTAAGATTGCAATTCAGAAAGGCCGTCTTGACGTCCATTTGCTTGATGTCATAATTATAATAAGCTGCAATGGGCAAGAGTATGCAGATCAACTTTAACATGGCAACAGGCGAGAAAGTCTCCTCATAGTCAACTCCCTCTACCTAGGTATAACCCTTTGCCACAAGTCGAACCTTGAAGGTCTGTACCTTCACATCAGCACCCCGTTTTCACTTGTAGATCCATTTACAACCTATAGACCTTAGCCCATCAGGCTGATCTACAAGATCCCATACTGAGTTGAAGTACATTGACTCCATCTCGAGATCCATAGCCTTGACCCATTCATCCCAGTCAACATCATCCATTGCCTTCTAATAAGACCACAGATCCTCAACTTCGCCATTTGCAACCATAGCTAGGATTTCCGTGAAACCCAAATAGCGAACGGGAGGGTTCACAACCCTTCCACTGCATCGAGGTTCCCTCAACTCTTGAGGTGGAACTGACCTACTAGATGAACTTTTCAAATGATTCAGACTTCCATTGCATAAGATAAACATACCCATACTTAGAGTAATCATCAATAAAACTGATAAAATACTCATAGCCACCTCGAGCTCGCACATTCATAGGATCACAAAGGTCAGAATGTACTAACTCAAGAGGCTTTTTGACTAGAAAAGGTTAGAATGTTCAAGAGTTCCTTCACTTTTACTGGAAAAGGTTATCGAGCCAAAGAGCCTCTTGAGTTGAGGGAACCTCAACGTAGTGGGAGGGTTGTGAACCCGCCTGTTCGCTATCTGGGTTTCATGAAAATCCTAGCTATGGTTGCAGATGGTGACATGGTGCTGATGGGAAGGTGCAGACCTTCAAGGCTCGACTTATGGAAAAGGGTTATACCCAGGTAGAGGGAGTTGTCTATGAGGAGACTTTCTCACCTGTTTCCATGTTAAAGTCGATTCGCATCCTTCTGTCCATTACAACTTATTATAATTATGAGATCTGGCAAATGGACGTCAAGACGGCCTTTCTGAATGGTAATCTTGAGGAGACCATTTACATGGTGCAACCCGAGGGATTCATAGCCCAAGGTCAAGAGCAAAAGGTTTGCAAGCTGAATTGGTTCATTTATAGGCTGAAACAGGCATCTAGATCTTGGAACATACGATTTGATACTGCGATCAAGTCGTATGGCTTTGACCAGAAAGTTGATGAACCTTGTGTCTATAAGAAGATCGTCAACGCTTCAGTAGTATTTTTAGTGTTGTATGTAGACGATTTACTACTCATTGGGAATGAAGTAGGTCTACTGACTGCAGTTAAGAACTGACTAGCAATCCAATTCTAAATGAAAGATTTGGGAGAGACTCAGTTTGTTTTGGGTATACAGATCTTTCGGGATCTTAAGAAAAAAGTTCTAGCACTGTCTCAGACATCGTACATTGATAAGATATTGCTCAAGTACTCGATACAGGACTCCAAGATGGGCCTACTGTTGTTCAGGCATGGAGTCACTTTTTCTAAAGACACGTGTCTTAAGACACCTTAAGAGGTTGAGGCGATAAGATGGGTCCCATATGCATCTACCGTTGGCAGTTTGATGTACGCAATGCTCTATACTCGATCAGACATCTGCTACGCTGTGGGCATAGTCAGTAGGCATCAGTCTAACCCAGGTCAGGGTCACTGGACAGCAGTGAAGAACATCCTCAAGTATCTTCAGAGTCCCTGGTTATATTGGAATTTGTTCATCATCGCATTGTTGAAAAATTGTAGGAAACTCTTCGAAGAGATTCCATGATGAATGCAACCTGACTGCGCTCGTCTATGACTGCTTCATTTGCGCTCGTCCATGTTAAGTTGGACCATCATGTCTAGGACATGTTCCCGAACAGATATGCCCTCTTTCATGTGGCATGTGTTAATATAATTGAGGGCATCATGGTAGAGCTGATAGGACGGTTATCCAAACATCTCCTAGAGAGATTCTATAATGTCCATCACTGTTTCCATGACCTCATGCTTCTTGTATAGAACTTTAGATAAGCTCGCCAAGATGTAGATGTGGGCCTTTTCATTGGCCTTTATCCACCATTATAAGCATCCTTCGTAGCGTAGGATGCATTATGAGCAGGGGTCGGAGGACAATCCTCCGATAAGACTAACCGTAGATCATCAACAACAAGAATCGTGTTCAAGTTGGACTTCCACGTAGAGTAATTATCGCCGACAAGTTTTTCATTTTTAAGTAGTACAATTATTGAAGAAGACATTGTTGAAAATAAAAAAAAACAAACATTAACCATATTAGTTATCTTTGCCTTAACCCATCGCACAAGCAAACAATTGCAAACTATCCCATCAATTTAGCAAAAACAAGCAATCATAAACCCTAATAAACTATTGATTTAGTTTTTACAATGATGCTTTAGGGGTTTAGAGCAGCAGCCACCGAAAGGTGATCAGCCACTCCTCCTCTGAAATGAGATAGCTCTCAGCTAATTCTAATATCAAAATAACTCATATTTCTATAGACATTAGCAACCATTGTTTAGTCAAGGATTCATTAACTCTTGACTTATCCCCGTAAGTGTAACCCTCCCACTTTCAGATCCCAGATGTATACACCAACAGACTACCGTTTAGGAAAGACAACTGTTGGTAATTAACCTAAGTGACCCAATCCTTTTCAGGAGTTCATTGTGTTCTAAATCCTATGACCAGACCTTTCAAAGGGATGGTTGCTCTAGGACAATACGCAGGCGGATCATGGGAATCTCATAGTGTGACCGAGGGGTGGAGACCGAAAGATACGTTGACATGCGTCCCGCTCCTAGTTACTATAGAAACTTTCTCCATTTGCCTTGTTATTGACCCATGTAAACACTTTTAGAAGGGAGGTCGTGCCCAAGGCGACACGAAACTGAGCATGGGTCTCACGTTGTGAACATATAGGGATATAAGAGACAAACTTGATACAAATATCTCGTTTTGTACTTTTCCTCCCACTGAAGTATCTTACCATATTTTAGGGTTATTTAACTTAGATAAATCTGGCTAAGTCAATCTATCTAAATCTATGCATATTATAACTCTTATAAAAAGTTCTTTATAGTATTTTTTAGATGAATTAAACCCTTTTAGTTAACCTAGTGGCATTGCATGCTAACATTGAACTATGATTAATTCAACTTAAATACCTCCAGCCAAGACAGAACCTAACCAGTAGAGTTCCCTTATATTCATAGTAATGTTTTTCCTATTTAGTTCGAATTCCAAGCATTTTTTTTTTTGAATTCCAGCCTCTGTAACTCTATTTTTCGCTTTTTTTTTTGTCAAATTTGGTCTCGATTTTCACCCATCTTCATCAAAAAACTAATGTAGACCCGAACTCATAGAAGACTTAATTTATAATTAAATGCCAAAACGCAGGCCTTACATGAATGAATGGTATACAAATTTGTAAATTCTAAGGCCAATTAACCAAATTAGTTCACAACAAAACCCATATTCATAATGCATCCCACTTTAATTTTTTTTTTTAAAAAAAGAAAATTTAATTGTTAATTAAAATTATGAGATGACTTTGATACCAACAGTTGAAAGTCCAAGCGCAGCGAAAAAAATCGAGACCATTTTCAGATTTTAAAAATAAGTTAATTGGGGAAGTTAAATTTAGAATCCCTTACTTTCGTTGACGACCCTAGAGAGCTTTACCAATCTTTAAAATAGTTTCACTAGTATTCTCAAGGTAGAAGAGGGTGGGATCCTTGAGCGAATTTTCTAAAAAAAAAAAAAAAAAAAAAAATCAGAAAGCCCGAGGCCAAGATAGAAAATTCTGCATATCACTTTTCTTCCATCATGTAGAGAAAACTAACTAGAGAGAGAATGAGAGGTTTGGAGAAAATCTCTCTCCCACTCTCATATAACTCCCCACGTTGGGAGTTAATTATAACAAATTTACTTAAATTCATTATTTATTTAACCAACAAATTAAATCAAATGTAATTTATTTAACTAAATAACAATAAATTCATTTAATTTTAAAAAAATAAATAAATAAAAATTTAATTTATTAAAATAAATCAAATAATTATTAATCAAATTAATTGATAATAATTAAATATCTCATATTTAATTAAATGTGTATTAGAATCCTATTCTAATACATCATTCTCTCATAACCTATAGTTTTAATTCAATTAATTTAATTAAATTGAATAATTAATTAATTCTCAAATGAGTTAATCATTAAATTGAATAATTAATTAATCTTTCAATTAGATATCATATATTTAATTTAACCTTATAATTAAATCATATCCAATTACGTTTTCTCTCATATTACCTATATTTTTAATATGCATCTAATGTGCATTAATTGTAACCTATAGTTTTAATGAATTCTATTCATATTATATTTAATATTTGAACTCCTTCAAATATTTAATTCTCCCGTAAATTAATTTTTAAATCAAATTCAAAATAAATTTATAGTATGAAGTTTAATTAAAAGATAAACTTTATATTATAATATATTATCATACATTATATTTTTTTCCTTAGTAAATTTGAATATTTCAAATTACTTTAATTACCTCAATACCTTTTATGAGCTACCAGTGTGACCTAATAAATCTACATATCAGAAGGTCCAATGATATGAGATTAATTGGCTAAACTCATTAACCAAGTTAATCAATATTCGTTAACTGTTGGTACACTCTACAATAGACCCACAGTTGAACTCTTCTCATCGTAGATATATTTTTGTGTCCACAAAAATTGACAATGGTAACAAGTTAGTCCTTCACAAGTGTTCATGACACCACTTGGGTCAAATTACCGTTTTACCCCTGAGTTACCTCTGTATCCTTAAGTACCAGTGCTTCTCTATTAAATAACCTGTTTATAGTCCAACCATTAAACAGAAGCCTCTCTTAGGCTAGTGAGAGGGTAGGACCCTTTGTTCAAGTCCCAGAGACACCACTTAAAGGAACACTCATCTACTTATCCAAAAGTTGGGAAGGAGTGAATTCCTGGAAAGGAGTGATTCCATCTCGTGAAATTATGTTCCTAGCTCCCTACTTGGTCTTGTTCCCAAATTGGTAGGCTTATTGAGTCAGCGAACTGGTCGCTCTCACTCGTATAAATCAAAGGACAATACTTCATGAACAGAAGTCCATAACTCACTCAGCATTAGGACTTAGTTGCTTAGGTCATCCTAGTGAAATAGAAACCTAACTAGTCAACGGAGTTAGATCTAAAGGTTACTATTTTGTGGTCCAGTCTTACGCAAACTCATTGCATAGGATACTCCCACTCACATGTCCCCTACACGAATGTGGTGGATCATTGTATTTGTATCAAATACAAAGTGGGTCGTATCCATAGTACAGCAAGATAAAGTACCCAACCTTATCCATATACTATAGACCCTTTAGGTTGTGTCTTTAACATTGATCCCCGTATGTCTCCATATACAGCTCAAGACCCATACAATAGTCTTGGATATTAGTTTATTGGATTAGGGTTATTTAGACAAGATAAATACTAGATAAACAATAACTATTTATTATAATAAACATTAATAACACTTTGTTAATGATCGGTCAAATGTTATATTTACTATTTACGAGTTTAAGGACATAAAACTCAATAATAACAATATAATACTGATGCATAAATCATGCATAACTTATGGTGAGATTTTCTTTATATGACATAAAATGTGACATATATAACAAAATTAAATCATACATCCAATGTGATTGAATACACAAGCATGCAATGGAAGCAAACAGAATCGATAAGTACTCTAATTACATTTAATTTGAGTTCTAAAGCATGCTATTTCAGAAAATTGAGGAGCGTTTCAATGTTTGATGATTTCTCCCAAATCTAAGCTGCTCTTCACGTGTTTTCAGCTCCAAATTGACAGTGAACCACTAAGAGATCTTTTCTACTATTTTCAGCCTTGAACTGAGTGGTGAAACTCGAATTTGAGTGAATTTGATGAAAGAAATTGAGAGAGTTTGTAAGGAAGAAGATAAAGTAGCAGAAACCCAATTTCTCCAGCTCAAGTTCCTCTTCTTCTACTTCAATTTAGCAAATTGTGAGAGTTTAATATTTCTTCAGCATGGAAGCATTCCTAAGCCATCAAATGCCCAACTCCTACTTCAATTAAAGGTGGGATTTGTGTATGCTTGTAGGAAGAACACCTCCTACTTGAGGTGTTTGTGGACAAAATCCACTTAATCCATTTTTACCAATTTTTCATTTCAAAAATCAATTAATTAAAAAATGATTTAATTAATTCATAATTAATCAAATATCAAAATCCAATTTCTTAAATTGAATTTAAAATTGGAAATTAATTTGAATTTGAATTAATTAATTAATTTAATATCAAATATCAAATTAATCACACTTCAAATTTTAAACATGAATCCTATTCATGTAATTAATATTTAAATCAATATTAAATATTATATACTCTCATTCTCCAATTTTGTTTAGTTTCAATAAATTAAACATTAATTAATTATATCAAATATAATTGTACAAACCCTAATTTGAATTTGAACTTATCCAAATTCAAACCCTAATTCAATTTGAACAATTCAAATTGATATCATTCCAAATTCACTCAATTTAATAATTCAAGGTGTTCATGTTTTATGAGCTAGTAGAGGGACCTTATGGACCTATAGATCATGAGCTCCAACGATTAAGATTAATTGGCTAAAACTCTTTAAACCAAATTAATTAGTATTTGTTAACTATCAAGTCACATCACTATAACTCGATAGTTGCACTCTCCTCACTGTAGATATATTTGTGTCCACATGATTCAACCATAACTAGTAAGTCGACCCTTCACAGATTGTTCGTAATAACGGCTAGGTCAATATGCTATTTTACCCCCTATATTATATCTTGTTCCTTAAGTTCCTACTGATCATCTAATGAACAATTGGTTTATGATATAATCACTAAATCGGATCCCTCTCGGGCCAGTGAGAAGGTGAGGCCTCTTGTTCAAGACTTGGATTCAATACTTAAGAGAATAACCTTTCTCCTATCCTTAAATTGGGTAGGCGTGAATTCTGTCTTACACCCTATGTCTCCAGCCTACCCAGTCTTGCCCCTGAAATGGGAGGCTTATTGTGCCGATGTTGTTGAGCCAACCCTCACCCATGCAAATCTAAGGGTAATCTCGAATAGACAGGAGTTCATAGTTAGCTTAGGATTAAGATTGAGTTACCTAGGTCATCTAAGCGAAATAGTCAGTCTTAAACAATAAACAACGTTATAAAGTAAGAGTGACTTATTTCTTGATCTGATCTTATGCAAACTCATTGCATAGGACGCCCACACTCCTCATGTCAATACATGAACAAATCTGGATCACTTCATTTGTAGTATCTTTACAACAACTTATAACAGCTACAGAGTAGGCCACATCCAATAGTGTTACCAGAATTAGGTACCAAACCTTAATCATATACTATAGACCGTTTTGGCTATTTACACGAACTTGATCCATCTCTATGTCTCGACATAAAGTTCAAGTATTCATATAATAGTCATGGATCTTAGTTTTATTGGATTTAGACTTTATGAATGCAATTAATATATTTAATAATAACTTTATTGAAGAAATGTTGAATAACATTTTTATTGATGATAGAATATGTTTAATTTTACAAATTTCGAGTTTTAGGACATAAAACCCAACATAATGCACAATCTAAAAAAATAAACAAAATACATTATTGGACCGAGATTGACTTTCTAACAATTAATTAAATTAATATAATGTTTATATTAATTTAACTAATTAAAAACCTAAATTATTACAATAATAATAAAGAAAAACCAACAAGAGAACTGCCTGGACCGGACCAATATGTCGAACTNACCAATATGTCGAACTGCTCACGAACCGGACCATCTACGTGAACCATTGTATATCGGCCAAACTCGCGTTGTAGTGCGTTTCGAAGCGCCGGCATAGCGGCACTATGGAAACTCTTTTCTTCACGTCGTGTTAGAGTGCCATGGCACTAGGGCATAATGCCACAACGTTACTATATAGTCGAATTTTGCATCGATTTCTCCATTTTGGCTCCAAATTTGACCCCATCACTTCTAGATCTTCGCCAGAACAACCACGAACGACCCGATCAAATTTTATTCAAAATTACGCCCAAAACAAGGGGTCCTTACAAGCCAAATTTGTAAAATAAAAAAAATAGTAAAGAGAAAGAACAATCCTGAAATATCCACAATGTGCAAAACTCCCACATTCATCATCATAAATGTAGAATAAAAATAGTACCCACATCACTCTGAATTTTAATTTCGAAAAATTGAAATTTGGGACTAAAAAAATCACGTTCTGATACCAATTGAAGGTTTGTAAAAATCACAACGGAATTGTGATCTTGTCTCAAAATCGATTTTCACAGAAAAATGAAATTTACATAGAACAAAAACCATTATGCATTAATAATTACAACATGCTTTAACTCAAGAAAAGATGAAATTAGATGGGTTTGAGACTACTTATTCTTGAAGTCACAATTCCTTCTTGATTTCCTCTCCAACCGGTCACGATCTTCCTTGGACAACGAACACCAAAAACTCAGCACTCCAAAAGCCTAATTGGTTGGACACCACCCAAAGATTTCCAAGGTATTCTCCGTAGGGTTGAGAAAACACAGAAGTTGTAGGTTCTGGATTAATTTTGGGAGAGGGAGAGAAAGTTTTGAGAGGAGAAACATTTTTTTCAGTGAAAAATGTTTTTTTTAAGATGAAAAACTCTCTGACACTTTTTCTGTGTAAGAAGCAAGGGGAAAAAGAAGACTGATCTCAATCAACCAACTCCACCTGCACGATTTTTTAATTGAGATAATTAAGCGGAAGGAGTTACATAACTCCCTTCTTTAATTTAAATTTAAATTCTAAATTTAATTAAATGAAAATAAATTTAAATTTAATTAATAATATATAATTATATAATAACTACCTTATTATGTAATACATATATTATACTACATGTTATATCTAATATAACATATAACCTATAGTTTATATTATATCAAATATAATAGAACCTATAATTTGTAATTCTCTCATTAACCTATAGTATTTAATATAAATCAAATTAATATTAAATTTAAGGAAAATTATTTTAAATGAAAAAACTGCTAAAAATATTTACAATTAATAGCAAAATATCACAGTCTATCTATGATAGAACGCGATACAGATAGTAGTCTATTGTTGTCTATCGCGGTCTATCATAGATAAAATGTAATATTTTGCTATCATTTGTAAATATTTTGGTTCATTTTCCTATATTTGAAAACAACCCTAAATTTAACCTATAGTTTTTATATAAATCCAATTCATATATTAATATTTAAATCATATTCAAATATTTGTTCCTCTCAAAATAAACTTTATATTATAATGTATCAAATATATTATATTAATTATATCATATATAATTGATTCCTCAATTAATTTGAACAATTCAAATTAACTCAAAATTAATTTGATTATCAATAATCCCAGTTGAGCTATCGAGGGGACTTATGGACCTATAGATTGAAGCTCCAATGGTACTTAGATAATTAGTTAAACTCTTTAATTAAATTACCCAACTTCCATTAACTGCCAATCACTCCATTAAAGACTGACAGCTGCACTCTTCACATTATAGATATATTTCTGTGTCTATTGGATAAAATCAATCGATGGTGTGTTGACCCTTCATAAATTGTTTGTAAGTACAATTGGGCCAAAATTATCGTTTTATCCCTGTAGTTACATCTAACTCCTTAAGTACCACTAATCACTCTAATGAACAATAAGTCATAGTTCAACTATGACTAAACCCTACCAGGAAAATGTGTGGTGTCACATTGTTCAAACCTCAAACCAGCTCTTAAAGGAGCAATTTCTCTACTTTTTCCAACTATAGAGAATGAGTGAATTCCTTTTTGTGTAGTTGTGTTCCCCACTCTCCAATCAAACGAATCCTCAAAATGGTAGGCATATTGAGTCAGCGACACTGGCCACTCTCACCCAGGCAGATCAAAGGACCACCTTCATAGGTTGTTCACAACTCACTTAGGATTAAGGTCAAGTCACTTATGGTCATCCTGGTGAAATGTAAGTCTCTTCTATCAACGGTGTTATATAGTGAGACTATTCATTTCGTGGTTCAGTCTTATACAAACTCTTTGTATAAAATGCCACTGTTCTCATGTCTCCACATGAATGATCATGATTAGATCATTTGTAACACTTTACAATAATTGTAACATCTACAAAGCGGGTCATATTCATAGTGTCACCAGGATAAGGTACCCAGCCTTATCCATCTGTTACGGACCGTTTAGATTACATTTTACACATGATCCACCTGTATGTCTCCACATACATGTTTAAGTTACAGAAGATAACTTTGGATCTTAGTTTATTGATTTTGTGTGTGGGTTAATGCTACTAAATGCCAAATAAAAAATCTTGGATTTTACATAAATAAATTGTTTGTACATTACAAAGACAAACTCCAGGATCCACTAGATTTAGGACATCAACCCCAACAGAGGCGACCGGAGACAACAGAGAGTCTCAAACAAGGTCATGAGAGGAAAGGAGAAGACGAACTGGGGGTGGCGGTTTACAACACTTAAGTTCTTAACCCTAGAAATAAAATAAAAAAATTATATATGTATATATATTAAAAAATTAAACGACTTGATTCAATTTTAAATTTGGTTTTTTAGTTTAAAACTGAATTGAACCGCATAATTTGATTTTAAAAATTATACAAAATCGAATTGGAATGTAGAATTCGATTTATAGCTTAATTCAATTCGCTTTTGCATTTGGTTTGATTTTCGCGGTTTGAATGATCATCCTTGGCAAAGCACAATTTTATTTTATTTTATTATTTTTTTAATTCTTAACAAAGCATTTTCTTTCTGTGCAAGTTATTTGCTTTTTAGACCGAGAAAACGAAGCTGAGGAAATAAACCTCACTCGAACTCTCGCTGCTCCACCTGGTTGGATCCTTCGTATTCCTCATTTCAGGTTCGATTTTTACAAATCTAAATCTTCCGCTTCTTCTGCTCTTCGTATTCAACCCTTTGATGCTGCCATTTTAATCTGCTCACTCCTGGTCATGGGTCGCAGCAGAATTTTGAGATACTGCAATAATTTTCTTAGGTTTAACCTTGATATTGTATTTGTTTGAAAATATTAGATTTCTGGGGTTTTGTTTCTGAGTGTAGAAACCCATTAATTTGATTCAGTGTTTGGAACAATGATTTAGTTGGATTCTTGAAAACATATTTTAACAAGTTGTGGGGTTGTTTGATTTTTTTTCCCCTTTTCCCCTGTTCATTTTCGATTATTTTGTTTCAACTTTGCAGGTGCACTTGACATTTAGCTATGTCTAGCTCTGCAATTGATGTTCCTCCCAAGGGTGGGTTTAGTTTTGATCTCTGCAGAAGAAATGATATGCTTGCAAAGAAAGGTCTTAAATCTCCGTCTTACCTTAAGACTGGAACTACCATTGTGGGTTTAATCTTCGAGGTAATCGGTTGCATTTAGGGTGTTACATAGGTCAATCTTATTATTTTTCGATTGCCAAATGTTTTGTCCTTCCAGACATTAATTTTGTAGAGATCCATTGTCACCATTATCAATATTTGGAAAAGTCTTGTTCCTTTCTTTGTAATTTGAGTTCACTTTTATTTCTTTATCACTTTCAGAAAATTGGCCTTTTTTAGCTTCAATTATCTAATCTTTCTACAATGAAGTCGTAGGTTGTGAATTGACATTGGTAAGCCTAGTAAGGATCAATGTTCCATTGAAGAACTCCAAATGTAATTTAGGAGTGTATAGGAAACTTAATTTTTTATGTTGAGCACCTTTCTATTTGTTTTATGACAAAGTTATAATAATCGATCACGTCTTAGTGATTGTAGTCGTCCATGTTCAGTTATAAATATACCACATGCAATGGCAAACTTTTGGAAGATAAAACTGCGAAACAAAGCCAGCTTGAGTTACTATAAATGAAAGAATATACAAGGGCATAAATATGACAAAAAAGGAGCTTATCTACTGACACCAAAGAGATTGAACAAATTAGCAACCCCAAAACATATGATTAAGGTCCTCTTGCTGCCTACAAAGAATGCACCATTGCCTATGCAACACAAAATAGTGTCTTTGAACTCAATCCATGGTATTGACTCTCTAATGTAAAACCACCACACAAAGAGTTTGACCTTCTTTGGGATTTTAACTTTCCAAAGAAAGGAGAAAGCAGAGTGGGCATGGGATGGAGAAGGGGTAGACAAATTGTGGAAAAATGAATTGCATGATAAACCCCTTATGGATTGGGGGTCCAAATCCTAACATCCTTCTTCTTAGCTAGACCTGCTAGTCTTAAAGGAGGGGGAGAAGAACCACCCTTTTTGTTGCCTCTCTATCAGACAAATGATATGAAAACCTAAGGAAATTGAACGAGGAAAAAATTTAGCCCACATAATGCAACGCAACCTCCTATTGGCGAGACGGTATAGCCCCCTAAACATTGCACAATGGGGCTTATCATCCACCAATCAATCCTTCCAGAAGTACACCTTTGAGCCATTCCCAATGAAACAAGTTACAGGCTGAGAAAAGAAAAGAAATCTGGAGGCAATAACTTCCCATAGATTTCTATTTTCTACTAGTGTAGTGTCCTTAGACCCAGCACCTGAAACCCGCTCAGATGGGTGTGGTTTATATCTACTCACAATAACTCTGTACTACAAAGCATTGTGCTCCATGAAGAAGTGCCACAACCATTGTGCTAGAAGAGCTTCATTACGTAATCTCAAGCAAATCCCAAGCCCTCCTAGACCCACCAGCTTCACCACCACCTCCCACTTAACTAAATGGGACCCTCCTCCCTCGTTGACCCCTTCCCATGAGAAATTTTTCATCAATCTCCTGTACTTCAGCTGAAAGCATATTTCAATTCATCATTTGAAATATGTTTTTGATTCTTCCTTTCTGCTTTCCCCATTCACCATGAGGGAAACTCGGGAAGAGTTCAGGCAGAAATAGATGGTGAACATCCCTTTGATATATACTAATGCCTATATATCGAAGGCTAGCAGATCTGCCTTGTGAAAAGAAATTTTTGGGGGATAAGTCTTCATGGTTCTAAAATTGCTATCTTCTGGTTGTGTTGTCTGAAGAAATTATTTCAGCATTCACCTTGTTGAGAATATTCATTCTTTAGAAGATGACTGAATTGAATAGTCTGGTCCAGTTAGTAAATGTTACGCTTGTCACTGCGATGCTTTTTGTTTTCAATTATGTTATTATACACCGAAGTTTCATTTGTAATTTTTTTTTACATTTGTAAATTCAAAATAATGTTTTATTTAATCTTCCTGATTTGCTTCAGGATGGTGTTATTCTTGGGGCAGATACACGTGCTACTGAAGGCCCTATTGTTGCTGACAAAAACTGTGAGAAAATTCATTACATGGCACCAAACATATATTGTTGTGGAGCCGGAACTGCTGCTGATACAGAGGCAGTAACAGGTAATTGGTGATATCTTGCTACTACAAGTTAAATTTCGTCAATATTCTTTCTCAAACAGAACTAATTCTATTATTCTCGCATTTTTAAGACATGGTTAGCTCCCAATTGCAATTGCATCGCTACCACACTGGTCGAGAATCAAGGGTTGTTACTGCACTGACCCTTCTCAAGAAACACCTTTTTGGGTATACCATTTTTATCTACTTGGTATTTTTTTCGTATCTCTCATCTGTAGAATGAAATTTAAGTCTTCCCATCCATTGTCTTCTCCAGTTATCAAGGCTATGTTTCAGCCGCTTTGGTGCTTGGTGGGGTTGATGTTACTGGACCTCATTTACATACTGTGAGTTTTGTCCTGGAAAACAAATAATTTTAGGTTGCACAACTTGCCATTTTTAATGCTATACTTCGTCTGCAGATCTATCCTCATGGATCCACTGACACCTTGCCATTTGCTACAATGGGATCGGGTTCTCTAGCTGCAATGTCTGTATTCGAATCAAAGTACAAAGAAGGCCTGACTGTAAGTTCATGTGCTTATATAGACACAGATAATTGACAACATGGTGTATCTTAGTTGTGGGAATTATTCTTTCCTTTTCTATCTGCATGGTGATTACTTTGTTTCTCTTATTTTAATTTCCTTGTTGCAGAGGGATGAAGGGATTCGACTTGTAACTGAGGCGATATGTTCTGGGATATTTAATGATTTGGGGAGTGGAAGTAACGTTGATGTTTGTGTTATCACGAAGGTTTGTGATCCTAAGGTGTTTTGATTTCTTTGAAGATAATAGGGGAAAATTTGCATCTAAAAAGTACGTGATTATTTGTATATTTATTTCTTTGGGTGTTGCAGGGCCAAAAGGACTATCTAAGAAATCACCTCTTGCCGAATCCTCGAACATACGTTAGTTCGAAAGGTTATTCGTTCCCCAAGAAAACGGGTAAGTTATTTGCTTACTCTACTCTTCCGCATACTTTCATGTTTTGTTTCTCTTCCCCCATTGCTCCACCAATGACTTATGCTTTCTTTAACTACAGAGGTTCTGCTGACAAAGATTATGCCATTGAAAGAAAAGGTGGAGATAATCGAAGGAGGCGATGCTATGGAGGAGTGAGAATGATGAAACACAGGTTTGCGATTCCCGGGGAATTTCGAACTATAGTTTTTTATTTTTCTCTTCATTGCTCAAGTGGATATTATTAGCAAATTCAGTTTGGCCTTGAGTTCATGTTGTCATTGACTTGATTTAAACTTACCAATATTTCAAGCCCAAGAGGGCTGTTAGATAGAGCCAGTTGCTTGTTCAAATCACTCAACTTGTTTAGAATTTGACAACTTAGCTTTGTATGATTTTCGGTATGCCATGTTTATCCCTACTAAAACGAAATTCATTAATGGTAATCTGAAAAGTAGACCTTGCTTAATTATGTTTGTTGTTATTTACCGTATTTCGTAATCGTAGTGAATTGTAGGGCCCACCTTCAAATATGTAATCAAAATGCGCAATTTAATTGAGGAACGAAGGATGGTTAATTTGTTTGTATTTGAAAATTACATGAGACTCATTACCTTTATCATTATTGTTACAATAAGAGAATTAGGAATCTGTTATTGTTAACTTTACTTTTACCGATTGATCCTAAATGGTAAAGGAAAAGGTAGCAATAAGAAGACAGTGAAGTAAACAGCCTCAATTTTAATTAGACTATATTCGCAAAATCAACGTTATTACAAGTAATCTAAGTATATTTACAATTGAGACTCATTAAGAGAGAACCTTTCATTTTATTGCAATTACTCCAATTTTGATTATGGATTGGCAAATGTAGCCTGAATGAATATGAAGGTCATCAACTTGGATTCACACCGTAGCTGATATCGATACTGTTTAAAAAGATGTTGCTTCACAAATTTGAATTGTCTGCATAAATATGTTGTTTCTTTGGGGACGGTGCGACTCCAAACCCTGGCGAAAGTTTTGAGTGTAGAAGAAGGGACAATCTTAGTGAAAAAAAAATCACATGTCTTGGAACTTCAAAGGCAGTTTTCACCTTCGCAATATGCAACTTTATATGTGATGTTGGTAAACACCATTACTTCACATTATATGTAGACTTTTTTTTGTCCTCTTTTTGTCATAATTTGAGTGTAGCTAAAAGGATCTATTATAAGTGATTTTATTAAAATCGGTTTTCGTAGAATCATTTAAATGTTTCATTCATTCTCCACTTTCGAAAGTAACTATTACAATGAAAAATGATTTTAGGTTATTTTTGGAAGTGATTTTGAATTACCGTTTTTCTGTCCTCATGGTTTAATTATAATTGTTTCTTAAAAGCATTTGATTATAATTATTATAAAATTTACTTCTAATTTTTGTAATTCACTCTGCGTAAATGAAGCAAATAAAATGTGCTTATAACTCTTAAACCCAATTGGAAATTGGGTGGAGAAAATATGTTTTCAAATATAGGTGAGTCAACTCATTTATAAATATTGCAAAACGTCACTATCTTGGAAGATACTAATAAACATCTATCAATATCTATGATAGGTGTCTATGTTTCCAATAGTTTTATCATTTAAGACAATTATTCATTTTTATATCTTGCAAATTTGAAAGATTAATATGTATTTTTTTCTAAAACATATTTAGGTGGTGTTTGGATCACCAACTTGAAGTTGGTGGAGTAGGTTATTATAGCACACTTCATGTTTGGGCTCCAAATATAATAGTGAAGGAAAATTTACAACTATTTGGGTAATTGCTATGAATAACATCTTTAGAGCTAATATTTAAGTGTAAAACAACATTTCTAAAAATTGCAAATATAATAAAATCTTCTAAATTGTAAATACAGTAAAGGAGAATTTTCAAAAATGAAAAATAAGGGAAACTATTTATATAAAATAACAAAAATTTAATAAAGGCTGATAGATATCTATCAATGACTATTAGCAATAAAAACTAATAGAAGTATATCAATGACTATTAGTGATAGAAACTGATAGAAGTTTATCATTGATAGACGCCGATAGAAGTCTATTAATGTCTATCCGTGTTTTTTTTTTTGTTTACTATTTTTGTAAGTAATTTAACATTTTTTCTATCTGTGAAAGTTTTCCTATAGTAAAATCTTCTATCGCTGATGAACTCATATTAGCGATAAACTCTTGTTTGGGGCAAAGATCTAGGAAGCTTAGCTTCCTATAACCTTTTCCCATAGGTTTGAATAGTAGGTTATTTTTTTTTTTCTAATTTAATTTAGGAAATTCATTTGCCAACTTTCGAATACCGCCTTTGGTGATTGTCGTTGGCCAACTCCGATCGCACCTCTAGCTATCGACACCACCCAATCTCCGGCCACCAACCCCGAAGACCGCCTTCGGTCGCCACACTTCCAGCAACCCCCAATTGCAAACATTTTTTTAGGTCATTCCAAAAAAGCCCTTAGTTTAATTGCAATAATACTTTTTAAAATACACTTTCTCTTTCTTCTAATCATTTTTTTGGGATTTTTTTTTAATTATTATTATTATTAGATTATCTTTTTAATTTTTTTTCTCTTCCCTTCTTTGTTTAAAATTAACGTTTCTTTCTTTTTAGGAGATTTCATTTATTTTCAATTTTTACTAGTTGAAAATCGATTGAGATCAAGTATATGTTGAATATACTAGTAATATAGTAAAAATGTAATATATATCACATATATCATTGTTTATTTTTGGCGTGTTTACAAATATATGGAAAAATGTAAATATACATCAAATATATTGCTCAATATATAAGAAAAATATATTATACAAATTGTATTGTTCATGCACTTTTCAAATATATACTGATTTATTTATAGAAATTTCAAATATAGAGTGCTATATATATATCAAATATACCTCGTCTTCTCCTTTAAAACTTTTCGTTGATTCTTGTTTCATTTATATGGGCAACAATTTTCGAATTTTTGGAGATATTTTATTTTTTTGCATAAGTTCCGAAAAGAAAATTGTTTTCAAAAGTTCATAACCCCAAGAAACTTTCCTTGAGCTAAAAAAGTAAATTGTGTCATATTTTTGTATAAAGTAATAGCTCATTAGATTACAATTTTATAATTAGGCCTATTTATTTGGGTTATATGTGTAGAAAGCTCTAATTTTATTTAATATTATTTAGGCTATATGTATGGAAATCTCTAATTCTATTTAACATTTTCATTTTTTCCGTTGGTCAATTTAACTAGTTCGGAGATTTAGGATTATTTTCTAAATATAAAGAATTAAAATGTTGGTAACAATTTAGCGCCAAATAAAAATTAAAACTTTATGTTTTTTTCCTCAAATATAATTTGATAAAAAAAAATTATAACTTTTCAATAATTGAATTTAAGACTTATATTAGTTTATTTCAATTTGAAGTTAGCATGTTATGGTAAAAAAATCGATTATTTTCAAATTAGTTAAAGTGACAAAAGTTTGAAGTTTTATCGCAAAACCATGTAAAAGCAAATATCAAATTACTAAAACAATAAATTAAATAAAATTATAAAAAATTTAGTCATATCTTTATTACAAAATAATAATAATAATAATAATAAACAAATATTCTTCTAAATTTGTATTTGTACCTGTGTTCTAACATATATGGAATTTTTTTTTTTCATTTTTCATTTTTTTGGGCTAATGTCTAGTTAATTTCTATTTAATTTGGATTAGTGGTTGATTTTTTGTAATTTTTTTCTGTGCATTCATTTTTCTTTTAAGTGGTGATGTGGAAGAGAGAACAAAAATATAAGATATGTTTCTTTTGGTGTTTTATTAAATCTGTTTTTATTTTTCATTTACTATTTTGTCATTTTAACTTATTTGATAGATTTATCTAAGAACTATTTTCAAATGTAGAAAAATGAATAAATTTATTTATAAATATAGCAAAATGTCATTGAATGAACAGTGATAGACATCTATCAATATATACTACTTATAAACAATAACATTTTACTATATTTGAAAATACTTACAATAGTTTTGACACTTGCAACAATTACGCTTTATGTAACAATTATCTCCTAATTTAAACACAATCCTATAAGATATGTTTTTTTTTTTGTTTTATATTATTACTTTTTTCATTTCCTATTCTGCCATTTTAATTTATTTTATTGGTTTATCTAATTTTAATTGTCCGAATTTTACAAGTTTTAAAAATGTAGATAAATGTCATAATTTTTTTTTTATTTGATTCAAAATTTCCTAAAATAAGGAGGTTGAACTAGATTGTGCTTTAATACCCTATAGTTGTAGATATCTACAGCAGGTGAATATTAGTCCACTACTTTATTTAAAATAAGATGTGATCTTTTCATTTAACGATTTTTCTAAAGAAAAATTCATTTGGTCATTTTTCAAAAATACCAAGTTGTTTTAGCCATTTCTTCAAATTGCCCCGATATTTTTCTTGGTAGTCAATTTCATTTTTTTTTTTAAAAAAAGAAAAGAAAAAGAAAAATCCTCGTTAAATGCAAATTTGAAAATTTGTTCAGTTCTACTTCTTCTAACAACAATAAAGTGCAAGTTTTAATTAAAATTTCATAGAACTAATCCATCCAAGGTAATGTTTTAGGAATACAATTTATTTCAAGCTCATAAATGCAAGTTTTCATTAGAAACTTTAGCAACGATTTGATGCCCAAAGAAATATCTTGAAAAAAGCTCAACTGACATACGAATGACCAAGAGGTCTGTATTTCAAAAAGTAAAAGTAGAAGTTAGAAACAAAGTTGTAATCCATATAAATGTGTGTATTCATCGAGGATACATTGTGACATATTCCCTATTTCCAATCAAATGAAAAAGAATTGTCAGACAACACTACAAACATACACTTCTCACACCTCTCTTCTATATACAATCTGCAAACCTTTTCAGAAAATGTCTGAACATGAGTTCAAAGACAAATATGAAATGAGTTTACTCAAGAACAGATCTAGAAAGACAAAATCATCCCCATCTAAAACTGACTTATGATGGGAAGAACTCAAGGATTTGCAAAATGGAATTTTTTACCTCTGAAAATGTGGACTGTCATTATGAAAGCGTTCGCCTATTGAAGGACTCCACAGTTAAGTTTGCAGTAAAAGCTGGAATCGAGTTCATCTTCCGGATAAATATCTCAACCTGCAATATTTAACAATCTAACCGTCACTCTTTGCACTACCTGTAAATATTAAACTTTCAAAAAAAGCAATTACACCAGAAATAAATACTATGATCAACTGGATATTTTTAACAAAGCTCTGGATGCAACACAAGAGTCAGCTGAACTTATCCATCTTATTAACATATCTCCATGGTGGTATGATATTGTCCACATTGGGCAATAAAGTCCCATGACCTTATTTTTAAAATCACTCAAGATCTCATATCAAAAGAGATTGATGTTCTGACTCATATATCCACAATTTGCCCATTTCTTAGTTAATGTGGGACTTTGTTCACACGCATAACAATCTTCCTTGAATTTGAACAAAGGATCACATAGCGTCCCTCAAATAATAATCTATCCGTTAACCTCTCTAGCTTCAATGAAGTTTTCTTTTATCCATACTAGCTCTCCTTTTAGGCTTACCGCACCTGTGTGATAGAGCTTAGCCACATATTACTATGACTTATGTCATCGAGTCCTACCCCCTTTCTTTGTCACTCAGGATTGCATATTGAACATGGAAAGTCTACAGGCATGACTTTGATACCATGTTAAATAAATCACCAATCAACTCAAAAGCTCAAGTTAATAGGACATGGTAGATTTAATTATATCAATATTATCGCAGATAACTTTTTATGTTGGTCCCAAAATATTTGGATGTATAAAATAAAACCACCCCATTTGCTCATTTGGATGCTGAAAACTCCATGTGGTTTGGACCAATTAAAAATATTAATGTTGATGCTGATATTGCTATTCCTTTATGGGTATATCAATGAAATTATCAATATCAATAGATATTCCTGTAAATAAAAAATTTAAAGGTCCATATCGTTAACCCCATCAATTCGATAGCTCTTAAACTTTAAATTTTGTCTTACAAGCCTATATTTTTAACCCACAATTTAACATTTAGATGGCAAGGTAACAAATCGACCAAAGGCTAGATTAGTGTACGTAGCATAGGTGGTGCACACCAATGAAGTTAATGGCTGAAAGTAGATACAATGGACCTAAAAACTTTTGGGTATAAGAGACTAATCAACACAATATTTAAATCCAGAAGCCAAACTTTTAATTGAACTTATAATGTGTGACATATTTGGTCCGAAAGATTTAAATTTCATTTCTAGGTAGTTCCTAAAGTTTGAAATTGGTTTCTAATTAGATCCTCAAGTATAAAATTATTTTTTGAAGAAAAATCCGGCTGATTTAAAGGATACATAGTAGAAAGACAAGTAACATATTTTAATTGTCATGTCATTATTTCGTTATATCAACTAACAAAAAACTACTTTTTTGACAACAAATAATAATAATAATAAAAAGAAAAACCTTCATTGAGGAAAAAAAATAAAAAAATACAAGGGATACAAAAAACAATCCACGAAAGAGCTCGAAATTATACATAATAACACCTATAAAATAGTTATAGAAAACCTTTGAAACTGATGCCCGCAAAGTAACATGAAAATGAATGAAAGATCAAACCTCACTAGGGTCCCTCTCCATACCTCTAAAAATCTTACTATTTCGCTCTTCCCCACAGAACCCACAAAACAGCACACACCACTACAAACCAAAGAAAATAACCGTTCTTCCCACGAGGCGGTTAAGAAGAGACTCCTCGATCATAGCACAAACATTTCTGTGACAAGCAACCACAATGCCAAATGATTGAAAGAAAGAATCCCAAACAGAACTGACAACCACACAATGGCAAAGAATAAGGTCCAAGTCCTACTCCATCTTCCGACAGAGACTACAATAGAAAAGACCAACAAGTGAGGGAAACTTTTTCTTAAGCCAATCCATCGTGTTAGCGTAGTCGTGTAAAACTTGCCAAGTAAAGAACCTCACTTTCCTAGGAATCTTAATCCTCCAAAGCAGCTAAATAATCGACAGGCCTAGGAGAGAAGGATCTACCAAGTTATGCAAGAAAGATTTGCATGACAACTCCTTTAATGGATCGGGGCAAACTCTATATACTCACATCCCTTCTCCCACGACTAAAACGATAACCCTCAAGTTACGAAAGAAGAACAGCCACATCTGTCGCTTCCCTATTAAGAGCACGATGAAACCTGAAAGAAAAGGAACAAGAGCTCCCAGACCACATAAGAAAATCAATCGTGATTTTTTATTGCAGACAAATGGTACAACCAAGGGAACAAAGAACAATGAGGTCTCTCCCCCACCCAATGATCTTCCCAAAAATATGCATCCCTACCGTCCACCACACAACGAACCAAATGAACCAAGGAAGGGTGCTCTTTTGAAATAATCTTCGACAAGTTTTGATGAGAACATTTAACAGAATGGGGACCATGTTTACTAACAATAGTCCTATGAGAGCGATGGGCTGAAAGGAGAAACGCCAAGCCCAAAAAACTACTTAAAGGACCATTTAAAAACAAATTTCAAATTTTAGAGACTATAAATATAAAAAAAATAATAATAAATTCTAAACTTAGGGCCAAGCATGTCACTCTTGAAACCTCAAAAACAAAATAGAAAAGAAATTCAGAAATCAAGTACTGACAGTGTTAGTTTTGAAAACCTAGGGACTAAATAGGAAATTAACTTTAAATATCAAGGACCAAAAGTATATTTTACCTAATTATCTTATTTTGTGTAATGCTCTGTACTAATTCAGAGTCAGATAATCATTTTACCATTACCCTCCAAGTCAATGATGATAATAGAATGATTTTAATCATGTAATGCATGGATTAATTTATGCAATTCATGAATCAAAATTTTGATTCAGAAAAAAATGTTATATGGCCTCTACCAGTGTTAGGCATAAGAACAGAAAATAAAAAACCAAGCCAGAACTAATTTGCATACCTGACGAGATAACTCAGGTTGAGAGGTATAATTATTCGCCTGTTACAAGAATAAGAGTAAATGCTTAAACGTCTTTAGAAATATATTTTTTTTTAACAGGAAACATGCACAAAATTACAAACTCTACAAGGGAGTGAGGCCGTGAGGGAAAGAAACATAGTAATCGTAATATGAGCAATCATGATAAAGCTGAGATCCAAAACAAAACAAAAGACATAAGATAACCAAATGGGGACAAAAGGCAATGAATCTGAAGTGGGCTAGAGATCAATAGATGAAGGGAAAAAAACTTTAACTATAATCTAACATAACTTAGGAATAAATACTTTTTCGTCCTGCGGGTAGTTTATTTTTCAAACTCCCAAAATACTTCAAAATAATAGTCTATATCTTGCAATAACACGCCCCCCACCCCCTCCTCTAAAAAAAAAAAAAAAAAAAAATGGATTTCACATATTCTATGCTGATGTGGCTGAACTGGCAGGACCTCATTAGTTTCATTGTGTATTGTGGCGAAAACTTTACTAAAATTTTTTATTTCTTCAGTTAAAATTAATTAACTACTAATAAAATAGATCTTATTAATGCATAAACAGAGACTACAAAAATAAATCGAACATTACAAAAGCTAATTGCTTTCGTTCTTGTATCCTTAAAAAACTCTAACCACATTTTCTTCCTTAACCCACTCATCTTGCTTTCTCCCAAAGTTGAAATGACCCACACTTGGGACATGGAGGAGGAGATGAATAGAGGGGGATGCATTTTGATCTCAAGTTGCTCAAATTTTAGTTTTTGTTAGCGTGGCTAAAAGAATACTTTGGAACAATTTTCAAAATTTAATAGGAAAAACTATCATTTTTGAAACGTAGGGACAAAAGGGAACGAACAATGAAAAGTCCCAAAGAATAAAACATATTTATCTTATAATTTGTGATACCAAAAATTATTTTTGTAGAAACTCATTTTCATACTCAAATAAATGGGTTAGAATTTAAAAAAAAAAAAAAAAAAAAAAAGATCTACTTGGGATAACTCCGGTGAAAATCTATCATAAAAGATACACACTCCACAATCTTATGACCTCTTTCATTCATTGCACAGATCGATGCAGTTTAGGGGGAAAAAAGATGGATTTGCATATATACAATCTAGAAAATTTGCGGAAACTTTAATATCATACCAAAATGTTTGTATTCCCAGATTCATACTCAAATTGCAGTTTCTCATCATCACTTTGTGCATATATTGATTGGAGGATAAACCGTGTAACCGGAATTCCATCAGCTCGCTGGTGTTCATCCATCACAATCTGAAAAAATTATTAATAATTTGAATACAAAATGACGGTAAGGTACAAACACATCATAGTCAAACATCAATTGTACACTTACTAGGTGCCTCAGTTGCAAGTCCGAATAAAGTTATTTGAAGATTGTCCATTATGATTTGAACTTGATATAGAAGCAAAGCAGCAAATACAAAATGAACGTAGTTCTAGAAGAGAGAGTACCTTGTAGCCAAAAAGTTCGCAGCAAGCCCTCCTAAACACTGAAATTCTATCTGCAAAAACAGTCTTATACCTGTATAGTAGTAATATCAGAAAATGCTCCATCAATTGAAGAAATAAGAAAACCAAAGTTTATCAAATCCTGCAACTACTTCATGCTGCATCCACCAAGCACTGACCTCTCTTCACGCTTTTCAAGTGTTGCAATCTGTTCTTTGAGCTGCAATATTTTTCCTGATATGTACGAATCCACGAGCTTCCCAGCATCACCTAAAGGTTAACATGTGAATACACCAAAGTGAAAATGTATTGGTAATATAATTCCTTCATACTTTGGAAGGATGGATACAAGGCTACTTACATAGCAATTACAAATTATAAAGAGGGATACTAGATCCCTCTTTATTATGTATCAATTTCCTTAATGACACTTCCAAAGTTATATCGGGAGTGGAAAGAATAATATATTTATTTTCTGGAAAGATAAGAATGGCAGCAAGATAAATCATTTAAGGAAATGGGAATCAGTTTCTAAAGCACAAATCTTCAATACTTAGTAAGTTTTTTTTCTAGGCTAGGGAGTGTGAAAATTGTTCCCACGTCCTTAAATACATTGTATTTGTGTTTCCAACCCATCAAACTCTAAATTTTTATAATCTATTTTTTTTAATTTCATAATTGCTGAAAATCTTTTGGTTACGTTTTCAAAAAAATTCTAAATTATCTATATTTATTCTCTGGTTTTTAGGTCTTCCTAAGAAACATGAAGTACTAATACTGATAACGAGTTTGAAGTAAAAAGGATAAAAAGAAATGAACTTTTACTAAAAACAATAACTTTAATGAAAAGTTTGTTTCCTGTATCTACCATGTTCAATTCCCACATCCAGTATTTTGGGTAATTGGAAAACAGAAAAAATTATAGAAAAAAAGAAACATCTCCTTTCAGATTTTGAAGAGAGAACACCTTATTTGCGAAGCAGCACACAACCTACAGAAAACGAGCATTGAAACAGACCAAGGGGAAGAAAAGATTGATGATCAAGGTTTTCAAATAAATGATTGCCTCGCCAGGACCAGCGTAACTAATAACTAGCATAAGTTAAAAACCTCTCATAGAAAGGATCTCATACCTGATGGAGTCTTTAATTCTTCAACAGCTTGTAACTTCTCCTTCGTCTTCTGCAATTCAGATTTTAAGGCCTCTATAGTCTGTTTTGCCTCATTATCGACAGCAAGGGTATTCACCATTCGTAGAACCTTTGTATTTGTTGAGGAAAAATCACCATGTCCTAACTGGAAGAAGAAGAAAGAACACAAAAAGTTGCTAATCAGTTACCGGATAAAGATGATTTGTGCCATTGAATTAAGTTTGGCCATGAGACAAAACACCATGAAACTGGAGGTAAAAAAAGAAACCACCCTTGACCTATAGAAGTAGTTACAACTTCATTCACACCTTAAACTTTCTGATGTAAGAAGAATATGGGTTAATTGGGTAATTAGATAATATTTTAGGTTAATTCCCTTTTTACCCCACTTGTAATAAAGCTCTATAAATAGGAACCTTCCTCTCTTGTATCAAGCACACTATTCATTCTAATAAAAGATTCACAATCTTTGTTCTTGGAGATTTCTCTCCTTTTATCATTTAGGCTACATCAGAGACCCATCAAAATCTGCAACATATTAGTACGAAAGACATTTCCAAAGACCCAATTTAAATTGAACAAATGAAACAGCCGAAACCAGCAATTCCTTGCATGACTACAGTCGAAAAACAAGTGCTGCAGCTCCACTGATTTTAGAATTGTTGTGAAGTCGAAAAACAATAGTTTAAGGGATGGTGGTTAGTGCATGGTGTAATTTAGGTTTATTTGTGACATTTGGTAAGTTTAGGGGTTTGATTGATCAAAATGAAAATGATGTATTTTGTTAAAATTCGATGGCTTTTCTACCCCTCCAAAAAGAAAACTCGTCCTTGAGCTTTATAAAGAAAAAAATTATGAAGCAAATAATAAATGAAATAAACCTGCACTAAGGGAGTGTCAACCTAGTTGAGATGCCCGGGTACGCCTCCTAATCCTTTATGATTTCATGCTCTTTGTATAATTCTCATGTACTTTGAGCATTAGTCTCACTCTACTTTTCTAATAAAGAGGCTTGTTTCCTTTTTTTTTTTCAAAAAAAAAAAAAAGAAATAAACTTGTTCAATGGAGTATGATCGAACCAACTTCCTATATTTTGAACAAAAATATTATGATCAAAGGGATAAATTCATGAAAAAGAATCCAATATTGCCACCAAAAGATGAACTTCTCCATCGGTCATATACCAAAAAAAGTGATGTTTCCTTCAAGCTCATTCAAAAGCGTATTCAAAGGACCAAACACTAAAAAACCACCTTCCAAAGAGAATCGTTCAAGAATCACATCTTCTTTATCATTAGCTTCAAGTTCTTTGACAGTTTGGTGGTCCATTTCCAACGCAATCAATGTATCATTGTCTTGCTCAATTCTTGCTCGGTGTTCAATACCTCTTTTCCATCTTCTTCGTTGGATTTTTCTTCTTCACTTGAGACAATCTTTGAATTAACATTTTCAAATTCTTCTTCTTCTTCTTTTTCTTCTACCTCGTTCGCATGATTTTTATCCCAATCACCTCCATGAACTACATGGGTCTCAACAAGATTTTTCCCAATTTTATCTTCAAGATTTTCTATTTGAAAAGTTTCCAACCGTGATTCCTTTGTTTTTTTTCTTCCGTATATGAAATCAATCTGTTCTTGAACTCTTGCAAATGAATTGATAAATGATTAATATGTTGAGTCATTTTTCCCAATGAACGTTGGATTTCTTTTGTTGTTTTCTTTATTTCCTCCAATACTATGTGATCAAAGTAGTCATTTTATTGGAATCTTGTAGATGTTTTAATCTCGTAGTAGATATAGAACTCAGCTATTGATTTTCTTGAATTTACCTTTCTTGATCGCGTTTCATAACCAAAGGAATAATTGAGTCTTGAACATTCTTCTTGGGCTGTAAAAATCCATTCTTGATGATTCTTTAATTCATCTAACTCCCCATCTTTACATTGATTTCTTGAAAAATGGATTTGATTGAATCGTTGAGCGCTTTTTCGATATTGTTGCCTTCTTATTCCATCCCAAATTGACTTAGAAACATCTTTGGAGTCACTAGAGTCACTAGAATCAAATTTCCAATATGGATAATGATAGGTTCTTTGAGAAAATCGAGCATGGGAAAAATTAGTCTGTTGAAATACTTCTTCTGAATCACTTGAGTTAGAATCCCAACATTGTTTTGGAAGTAAAATCGATTTACTTGCCTATGCCAACAATTGATTTTTTTTTTCTTGGACGTCCTCTTTGATCAATAATAGTCCATTATTACAAAATCTTGATAAATCTTTGGTTTTTTCTCCCTTGTTTGGAATTTCAAAGGTTCCTCCAAATTAAATGTGTGTTGTTTGGCAACAACACAACTCACGAAGCTCCCTCTTGCGATCGGCATCACCAAGAGTTTCCCGATCTTCCATCGGCAACAATCAACATTGGCCCAAACGGATGCTCTGATACAAATTGATGTAGCCTAAATGATAAAAGGAGAGAAATCTCCAAAAACCAAGATTGTGAATCTTTTATTAGAATGAATAATGTGTTTGATACAAGAGAGGAAGGTTCCTATTTATTGAGCTTTATTACAAGTGGGGGTAAAAAGGGAATTAACCTAGAATATTACCTAATTACACAATTAACCCTTATTCTTCTTACATCAGTCTCTCTAAAAAAGAATGCCAAACTGTTGTGGAATAATGCGGTGAAAGCATTACTGTCTGAAATTTGGTTCGAAAGAAATCAACAAGTATTCCATGACAAGCGGACGACTTGGATGGAGCGTTTTGATACTGTTCAGCTCAACGCTTCGGACCACTTACATCAGTCAATGTTTTGATACTTTCCAAGCATTTTGCAGATTTTTCAATTCAAGACTTAAGCTTAAATTGGAGGGCTATCATATTTCCAAACTTTTAGAAATTTCTTGAATGTATTTGTAGGCTTTTGTTGACTGTTTTGGGTAGTTTCTGGTTATTCCATTGTTGAAGTTTTGGGGGTTTGTGTTTTACTTTGTCCGATAGTTGTGGACTTGAGATGTATTAGTCTTTGTGACTTGTAGACGTATATATAGGTTGGATTGTATTCTGATGGTTGGAGATGATGAGTATGTTAAGGGGGTGTCAACCTAGTTGAGATGGGTGACTTCCTGATCCTTAGGTTCTATTGCTCTTCGTTTCCATATTATACATTGAGCTTTTGTCTCATTTCATTATCTTAATGAAGAGGCCGTTTCTTTTTCAATTGAAAAAAAAAAAAAAATTGAAGTCAGTTTTAATGGCTAAAGTTTGAGAGAATCGGAATAATCATATTCTATTCATTGAATATATATATACACACACATACACAACTGTACAAAGATATCCTAAGTAGGAGAAGGTAAAAAGACTAAAGGATAGATAATATGACTAGGATATTTACAATAATATAGCTACACTAATATTAACACTATAACACTCTCTATAACTACTTCTACAGATCAATGGAGGTTTTTGCAAGTAAACCAAAATCACAAAATGCACAAACCACCACCCCTAGCTACTTCTACAGATCAATGGAGGTTTTTGCAAGTAAACCAAAATCACAAAATGCACAAACCACCACCCCTAAGGCCTAAAACTATTGTTCCAATCAAACCCTGAAACTGTAGATCTTTTACAATCAAACTCAAAATTCTTTGTAACAATTTTTAGTTTTCTTAAATCAAGAAGATAATTCCACATCAATATGAAAGCAAAATGTTTAATGGTTGTACCCGCTAAGGTTAGAAAGAATCAGAATAATCATGTTCCATTCACGGAAGAGATATATATACACAAATGTACAAAGATAACCTAAGCAGGAGAAGGTAAAAATACATTAATCTATATGGGCTCATGCCCAACTTAGAGCATTTACGTTAATCATACCACACGATATATTATCATATATCACTTCCGGGTGAAGACTAAGAGTCTTGGAGAAATCTTGGAGTGGAAGTTTTATTTTTTTTTTAACATAAACAAACTTTTTATTGAATTAATGAAAAGAGTCTAAAGCTCAAAGTACAAAGAGATTTACAAAAAGCTTTAGAACAAAGCAATCATAACTACGGATCAGTGGGCACACCAGGCCATCTCAACTAGGTTGACACCGCCGTAGCGCCCTCATCATATCCCCGAAACCAGACATATCTCTAACATGCTATAAAATTCAAATCAAATTCGTACAGTAAAAGACTTAACTTAGGACTAAACAATAATAAAAAAAACACACGTTTAAGAAAAAGAGATAAAAGCATTCCAGTTAAGGCAAATATCTTGGATGAAATAATCTTCAAATAACTTGGCTTGTGAACACCAAGAGGATGCAAGAAGCCTGATTGAATTGAAACGGTCTGACCAAACTACATCTTTGTTCTGAAAAATTCTTTGATTGCGCTCGAACCGAATTTCTGACCACGTGGCCTTGACTGCATTTGACCAACTTGAGCTTTAGGTGTGAGAGAGGGTCCCCTTAAAACTTGAGAGACATTAATAGCAAACGATCGCCCAAAGGCCCACAACACATTGAAGTAAGAAAAAGTTCTTCACCAACACATACTGGAGTAAGGACAATCAAAAAACAGATGTTGTAGATCTTCACTGTTTGCAAGACAAGAGGACAGATTGTGGGTGATAAATAATGGCCTTGGAGCTTATGTTGCAATACTGATGAACAATTAAGGGTTCCATAAATCATAATCCAAATCAGAATGTTGATTCTTTTTGGGTTTTTGGACTTCCAAAGAGCTTGGGAAAGATCTCTATCCATGGGAGAAGAGGAGCACAGATGCTTTGACAAAGATTTAGAAGAGCTGAAGGTTCCAATGACCAAATTCTTGCATCTGGGAGACAAGATGGTGAAGCTAGGTATAGAAAAAAGATATGTGTTTCTTATATTTGAGTGATTGAGAAAGACTCAATATATACAAGAGGATTATCAATTAGTGTGTTGAAATTAAGCTGACAATCTACACCTATAAGGAAAGAATAAAATTACAAGGTATAAGGAAATAATCTAAATTAATTCTCTAATTACAAATGCATAATTAGCTTGATAGCCTACATTTAGCTTGATTTCCTACACTCCCCCTCAAGCTGAATGGTATATGCTAGCCATTCCAAGCTTGGAAATTAGTCTACCAAGGTTTGTTCGATGCAAAGCCTTAGTTAATATGTCGGCGATTTGTTGTTGGGACAGCACATATCTCAAGTTGATAGTATTTTTCTCAATCTTTTCACTGATAAAATGACAATCTATCTCGACATGCTTCATTTTATCATGATGTATTGGATTTCTTGCAATGGCTATGGCGGATTGATTATCGCACAATACTTCTATAGTACCTTCAATCTTAATTTGAAGTTCTGTGAGAAGGTGTTTTAGCCAAATTCCTTCACAAATTCCATAGGCTAATGATCGAAATTCAATTCGAGTCACAACTTATTGTTTCTTGCTGCGCTAGGTTACTAAGTTTCCCCATACGTAGGAGCAATATCCCGATGTTGACTTACGATCAATAGAGGATCCAATCCAATCCAATCTGCATTAGTGTAAACTTCTAGTGATCTGGTCATGGTTTTTCTAAACATAAGGCCTTTTCCAGGATCGCGTTTGAGATATTTCAATATTCTATACACAACTTCCACATGTTTCTTAGTAGGTTTGTTCAGAAATTGACTTACCACACTAACTGCAAAGCTAATATCTAGTTGGGTGTGAGTCAAGTATATCAATTTTCCCACCAGCCATTGATACCTGTCGCGATCAACTGATTCATCTTCGGGATTAATTGCAAGTTTTGAATTTGCATCCATTGGTTTATCAGTAGGTTTGCATCCACTCATTTCAGTCTCCTTTAAGAGGTCTAAAGTGTATTTTCGTTGGGTGACAAAAACTCCTTGCTTGATCTTGCTACCTCCATTCTTAGAAAGTACCTTAAATATCCCAAGTCTTTGATCTCAAATGTCTTTGACAGGAGTTGCTTCAGTCGAGTTATTTCATAAAAACATTTCCTGTAAGAATTATATCATCAACTTATACTATTAACACGGTGATCTTACCTGGGGAGAAATGTTTGATGAATAGAGTATGATCAGATTGACACTGAGTATAGCCATCTTGCTTCAATACAGTGGTATACTTTTCAAACCAGGCTCGAGGTGACTGTTTCAGTCCATAAAGGGACTTCTTGAGTTTACATACCTTTCCTCTAGTATATTTGTGCTCAAATCCTAGGCGTATATTCATGTACACTTCCTCTACTAGATCACCATTTAAAAATGCATTCTTTACATCAAGTTGAAATAATGGCCAATCTAAATTGGCAGCAATAGAAAGGAGTACCCGAATATTATTTAACTTGGCGAATGGTGCAAAGGTTTCCTATAGTAAGTAGGAAGATTTGAGAGAACTGACTTACAAAGAGTCGCCTGTCCTCCTCTAGATGGGTTGTATCTTCTCCATTTATCTAGATTACCTTGAAGTTTGTCAATAACTGACTGCCAGAATTCCACCTTTTTTGGGTAACCACCCAATGGGAGACCGAGATAAACGAGGGGGAGCTGCTTAGCTTTACAATTGAAATTAGCAGCCATCGTTTCCAATTTGTCTGAATCTATATTTATGCTACAAAGAGCTGATTTTTCCCAATTAATTTTCTGATCAGAGCACCATTCAAAAAGATCAAGGGTAACCAGAAGAGAATCTAACATAACATCTTCATATTTGCAAAAAAATAAGAGTGTCGTCAGCAAATTGAAGAATTGAGACATGGACTTTATCTTTACCCACCAAGAAACCTTCATAACTTCCTTTTTCATGCAGGCATTTAACACTTCACCCACTAGGATGAATAGGAAAGGAGAGAGAGGATCTCCTTACCTAATTCCTCTTGTTGCATTGATTCTCCCACGTGGCTTGCCGTTAATGAAGATGGAGAACTTTGGGTTGACAATGCAGCCCATAATCCATGAGATCCATTTTATATCAAGATTCTTACCATAAAGCACCTTTTCTAGGAAGGACCAGTCCACTCATCAAAGGCTTTTTCTAAGTCCAGCTTAAGGATCCAACCTTTCTTCTTTTTCGATCTATAGTCTTCGACGACTTCATTAGCTATAAGGATGGGGTCTAGGATTTGTCTCCCCTCAATGAAAGCACTTTGAGTAGGAGCTATTATACTTAGCATGATCCTTTTTAGTCTTTCAACTAATACTTTTGCAATTATTTTATACAAGAGTTGTGAGACTGATTGGCCTAAAGTCTTTTACTTTCCCAGCATCTGTCTATTTTTTGGATTATGCAAATGAAGTTCTCCTTAATACAAGAGTTGAGCTTACCATTGCTATAGAAATCATCCAACATTTTTGTGAGGTTATCCTTTAGTTGATTCCAAAATTTGATGAAGAATTCTGGTGTGAAACCATCCGGGCCTGGTGCCATGTTTTTTCCCAATCCTTTCACTGCCATTTTGATTTCTAGGGCAGAAAATCTTGCCACAAGCTGCTCATTTTGGCTTCTTGAAACTCTAGACCAATCAAGATTAAGTGGTATTGCACAAGAACTATCACATTTTGAGTAAAGAGAGGAGTAAAAACCCAAGATGAGACCTTCAATGTCGCGGATGGATCTAGTTGGTAAGCCTTGGTCGTTAAGCAGTTCTGCTATCAGATTTTTCCTCTTTCTTGCAGATAGGAATCTACAAAAGAAGGAGGTGTTTTCATCCCCCCTCTTTTAGCCAGTTTAATTTACATTTTTGGATGAGGTTTCTTTCTTCCTGCTGGTATAAGACCAATAGGTCTGCTTTCAATGCTAAATTTGCCTCTTCATCCCTGGTTTGAGGGATTTCTTCATCTGCCAATAAATCCCTTCTTTGTATTTCTTTTATGAGACTTTCCTCCTCACCGTCTCTTTTTCTTCTTTTCTTCTTCTATTTCTTTTTTTTTTTTTTGGTAACAACTAACGGGTCATTCGGTTGAAGGGTTTTCTGGATGGGAATTGACACAAGTATACAATATTCATATTTGTTTCATAGTTTTCAACTCTTTGACCGGAAATAAGCTATCTCCAAGCATCCTCTTTTTCTACAAACAAGAATTTTCTTTTCCCTTCCAAAACTATGGGTTTTCTCTTTTCGCCTTTCCATCTTTTTTTCATTTTATATATAATTTCATTTTGAATATAGATAATTAATTAATTACTAGTAATTTAACAAAATTAATACAAATATTTGTTTTAATAAATCAATAATAATTATTAAAATTATTACTTAATTTATTTTTACAATAAAAATTTATTAAATGAATGCAATTACTAACTAAAAATACATAAATGAAGCCACAAACTACCACAGCTAACAGAACCAAATCTGGTTATGTGACTATGGGTCAAATACATGTGTTTTCCTGAAATTATCTTCAATCACAGGAGTATCACAACTTGAATACGTATGGAATCTAGACCACTTTTTAAATATTTATGATCTGATGATTTGCAATTCTTACAATAACTTTGTTACTTACCTTTGACTCCAACAGAGAAATTTCAGAACGAAGCCGATCACAATCCCTCTCCAACGACTTTATTTTTTTTGCTTCATTATTTGATCTCTCATTCAACAACTTTAGCTCATCGTGTTGACGGCTATTAACCTCTTTCTGCTCATGTAAATTCGTTTCTAATTCTTTAATGTACCAATCTTTCTTTGCAAGGGTCGAGTCTAGTTCCTGTACGATCAAACAAGCCGCAAATGAAAACTTTCAAAACACTAACATGAAATTAGCTTGGGAAACAATGATAAGGTGGAAACCTGAGAAAGAGTTTCACTTGTTGCCTTAGCCTCTGCATCATCATTTTTAAGGCTCTTCAACTCATTTACAAGACATCTCAATTTATCCCTCTCTTCAGTAGCCACAGAAAGCTGAAATTGAAAATTAATTTTTTAAAAAATCATTAAAAACATAATGATTACTTGGTTTTTCTTATATTAATATATTTATTGTTTTATATCCACACACAACTTATTCTATTAGGTGAACCAGAATCTTTAGTAGTAGTTTTATACTTTTATGGAAAACACTACTGAAACTATATGCACATACTAACAGTAGGGTAACCATTAGTGTCCAAATGAAAGACACGGGGAAGGACTACAGCAGGCTAACAGTAGGAATCTAATCTTTCAAGGAAAAAAAAATACGTAAAAAGGAACAGAGATGATACAAGATAGGTGAAAAACCTTGAACAGATCTTAATTTAACACTGATACTCACATGCCATTAAAATATATTCAAAATATAATGTCAATCTACAACAAGTACAAATAATTCAGAAACAAAATTGGCATTACATAGAAACAACAAACAGAATGGTGTACTAATTCAAATGAGTTTTTATGTTCATGCTTCCATGTCTATTTTTCATACAAGATAGTTTCCAATTACAAGCGGATTCTACTGCCCTAGTTCCTACCAACTAAATGACAAACAATTAATGGATAACTCATCCTGTCAAACATTGAAAACATTTCTGCAAATTAAAATACAAATAGCATATAGATAGAAATAGATGCGATTGTTGAGAGACAAAAAAGAGTAATAATCAACATTCAGAATATAGTTAATTTTAAAGGGTCTTGATAGCCATAAAAAGAGAAGGCGACTGATTTGTCTTTTACTACAATTGTTAACGAGTGGCAGGCATACTAGTAATCGTTACAGTCCTTTACTTTATTGTCATATTGTTCGCACAATTTCTGGGAACAATTGTGTAGGCTGGTCCTACGACACTCGAGTTACAATCCAACTTATGTTGAATCTTCTTTTTCTTTAGTTTATTTTTCTTCTTCTTTTTTAACAAGATCCGAAACTTTTTATTGACAAAATAAAGGGAGACAGTGTTACCGGATATAGTGTATGCACTAGTTTATTGTATTGTATATTCTATTTGTATTGTACACTTCACTCCACTAGCTTTAGGACAAGTGGGAGATTGGTGGGATTGGTGTCCTAATATTCTTGTAGTTTGTAAATTTGTATAAACAAATTGTTATTAATAAAATAAATGTTATTTTATACGTGCATTAACTAAATCTAATAAACTAAGATCCTAGGTTATTTCATGTAGTTTAAACATGTATGTGGTGACATATATGTGGATCATGTTTAAGTAATAACCTAAATGGTTTGTAGTAGATGGATAAGGGTGACACTACGGATACGACCCTTTTTGTAGTTGTTACAATTGTTGTAAAGTGTTACAAATGATCTGATTTTGATCATTCATGTGTAGACATGTAAGCGGGGTATTCTATATAAAGAGTTTGTATAAGACCAGACCACGAAATGAATAGTCTTTTTTTATAACACTGTTACTAGAAGAAACTTACATTTCACCAGGATGACCATACGTGACTTGACCTTAATCCTGAGTGAGTTATAAACTACTGCTTATGAGGGCGGTCCTTTGATCTGTATGGGTGAGAGTTGCCAAATTTGTCGACTCAATATGCCTACCATTTTGGGGATTCGTCTGATTAGGGAGCTGGGAACACAGCTACACAAGAAGGAATTCACTCTTTTTCGTTGTTAAGGTAAGTAGATAAATTGCTCCTTAAATGACTGATTCTGGGTCTTAAACAATATGGCACTATACCCTCTCCTAGCCCAAGAGGGATTCAGTTATAGTTGGACTATGACTAATTGTTCATTAGAGAGATCAATGGTATTTAAGGAGTTAGATATAGAACTACAAGGGTAAAACGACAATTTCGACTTAGTTGTACTTACGAGCAATTTATAAAGGGTCAACGCGCTATTGATTGATTATATCTAATGGACACAGAAATATATCTACAGTGCGAAGAGTGCAGCTGTTGGTCTTTAGTAGAGTGACCAGTAGTTATAAATGAAGATTAACTAAATTAAAGAGTTTAATTAACTAATCTAGTATCATTGGAGCTTCAATCTATAGGTCCATGAGGTCCCCTTGTTAGCTCAATAAAGATTAATGAGAATCAAATTAATTTTGGATTAATTTGAATTGTTCAAATTAATTAAAGATAATTAATTGTATGAGATACAACTAATATTATGTATGTTGATACATTATAATATAAAATTTTATGAGAGAAATAAATATTTGAACATGATTCAAATATTAATTATATGAATATGATTCATATATAAACTATAGATTAAAATTAACATGATTATGATTCATTTTAATACTATAGGTTATATGCGAGAATATAAATTAAAGGTTATATTATATGTGATATAATAAACTATATGTTATATATTATATGGGATATAATATATGGTTGCATTTAAATATATTAATGTAATATAATTAAATTAAGGAAAATTATTTTAAATGACAAAACTGCTAAAAATATTTACAAATAATAGCAAAATATCACAATCTATCTGTGTCTATCTGATAGTAATCTATTGTTGTCTATAACAATCTATCACAGGTAGACGGTGATATTTTGCTATTATTTGTAAATATTTTGGTTTATTTTCCTATATTTAAAAACAACCCTTAAACTAAATTAAATTTGAATTTTTGAAATTCAAATTAATAACTCCCAGGGAGTTAATTTTCCACGTTGTGGGAGTTATCTCTCATAGGTGTGGAGAGAAGTTAAGGGAAGAGGAAAGGTTCATTACAAGGAAAAAAACATTCATCTCCTTCATCTGTACAATTTCTTTCAACAAAACTTCTTCACCCTTTTCACCAAAATTAATCAAGCAAACCCACCAAACTTTGCTTGATTCTCACCTTGAGAATAACAAGGTAATCATTGTAGTGGTATCCCATTACTACCGGTGTCGAGGTTGCTGCATTTGAGAGAAGATCTGTGTTTGAAGGAGTAGATCTCACTGTTCGTGAGCATTCACCAGAAGGGAAATTGAGAAGAATGGTTATTCAAGGGTTAATATATCATTTCCCTTTCCCCTCACTGTAATTTAAAGTAGAAAGCATGCTTAGGATTTATATCGTTTATCCTTGTTTCTCGTCCTCTATTTTCTTAAGTTCCGTAAAACGAAAAACTACGACACGAATGCATTCATATGCTTCCGCTATGGGAATTCCAATCCCTTTAGATAAATGCTCAAGAGACTCTTAACTTCATATATCTTATTAAAATGTCTATAAAGATAGAAATTGACATATATTCATGAAAAAAAAAAAAAAAAAATTTGTTACAATAGAGCCTCTCATCATTAATTATACGATGAAATGACATATTTAAAACAAGATAATGAATGCAAAAAACACAAAAAAAAAAAAAAAAAAAAGACCTTGTAAGAATTTAATTTAGTATTGATATTAGGTTAGCAAAAACCTACAGAAAGGAAACACAACTCATGATTGATTTTTCTCTTATTTTTTTGTTATTTATCATTTCACCACCGAAAAATTGTGTGATATCTTTAATTTAATTTGGAAAAAGAAAAGGATAAACAAAAAAAGTGAATAAAATCTTACCGATAGAAACATCTTGATTTTCTTGGCCTTTCTTGCCAATCTTGTTTAGGCTTTCTTTTTTTGTTGATTAATCTTCGGCCGGATAGTTTCATTTCTTTAATTTCTTGTGTTAGTACTTGATTAAAGGTAGCTAAGACTTACTTACCAGCGCAGTCAGTTGTAATATTGATTTACCAAGTTCCTGTTCTCCCATGTCTATAAATATGGCAGTCCTTTGTATTTTTTGAAATAAACACTTTGAGGGATTACTTTCACTTGTGTGCATCACTTACAAACTATTCATGCTATCTACTGACGCTCCTGTTAATATACCAAGTACAAGGTTGAAAGGTAACTGAACAAAAACTTACAAGCAATTCATTCTGCTTAACTTCCAACTTTAATGCGTCAATCTTTTCCTTTACAAGTGTAGCCTCACTTTCTGCCTTTCGTTTATCAATTTGAGCTGCATCCAGTGCTACTTCCAATTGTTTCAAGCGAGCATTCACCTCACCCATCTTTATCATGTTATCAAGTACCTCCCTGGTTTAGAGAATGGCAAAACGAAGCTAATAAAGATATTGAGAAAAGGAAAAGATTACAAGGGAAAAAAATTTGAAGAGCCCCACTTCTAATGAATTTGGCGATCCATATTTACTCCAACAATAGCTACAGTAATCATGAGATGTTTACGCTTTTTTTTCTTCCCTTACCTGCAATTGGTCTTTCTTCTACATAGGAAGATTTATGCCGCATCATTTTTATCACAAACTAAGCAACACATTAAATAAAATTGGACTAAGTGAACGAAGCACCAGAAGATGGAGATGCTTGACAATAATTGAAAATAAACCCACTCACTTACTTTTGGAGAGAAGAAATCTTAATTGGTATATCTTCGTAAGTTGTAATGCCAGGAATGTCCTTAATCAACAATTCTCTGCGTGTCAATTCATCCTCTAGATTCTTTACACTTAATTGAATGTCTTCTAATTTAGACAACTCTGATTCTGCTCTCTCCCTTCTGGCCTTTTCTTCTAATAGCTTCTCCTTCAATAATCCAATATCACCAAGTGATGATTTCAACTTCCTAGCTTCTCTCACTTCAGATTCCTAGGAAAAGAGCCAAGAACAAACATATATATACACATTTATATAGTAGTTGGAAAATAACGTGGATATTGCATATATGTTTTAAAGAAAAAGATGTAATTTTTACTGAAGATAAATCCTTACGGTTAGTTATCATATGTTGCATAATTTAGAAATTATCTATTATAGTTATTCTATTTCATCAAATTATTTGATGTAGTATATTTCCAATTTAAACTAATCTATAACCTTAAAATTAAGGATCACCTTTGGAGAGTTTTCATTTAGTTTGAACTTCTAAATCTTCTTTGTTAAAATAATGGTGGCAAAAAGAATTTAGCTTTAACTGCAAAATCATTAGCATTAATCATTGTAGAGCAAAAAGATAGACTTTTTTGTACATTTACATGCCAAATTAATTACAAGGAGCAAACTTAAACTCAAGAACGTTAACTAAAGATTTACAAGCAAATGCCCCAAAAAATCAACATTCCAAATTTGTCTGTCACAATAAATAATATCATCGCATGCAAGTTTTTCTACTTTATAAGAAAGCGAGAAGCTAACTTATTGTAAACATTAAGATTAACTATCAAAGAAGAAGAAGAAAACCCTACATAGTTCCTGAGCTCTTCTTGCAGATGCTTAATCAAAATATTGCTTTCCTTGCCAGTACCTTCGTTGACTGTGAAAGAAGTTAATTTCTTCTCTAGTTCAGTCTTCTGGCATAAACACTGGAAAGTAACGATACCACCATGAAATATAAAAACATTGGTCATAATACTATTAGAAAATGATGAACAAAAGAAACTGATTAAATAAGGAATTTACTTGTCCATTGTTTCACCTGTTAAGTATAAAAAATTCAACTTTTACTTAAATTTAGGAAAAAAGAATAATATTATTATATTTCTTCCTACTTATCTAAAACAACTACAAGGTCTTCTTATATAGGAGAAAGACCACAAACTAATAAGGAAATGGATATTACAAACCTAAATATTAAATATATAGAGAATACACAATAAAAATTACAAAAGATACAAGAAAATCCAACACTCCCCCTCAAGCTAGTTTGTAGATATCTTCCATAGCTAGCTTGTCGATAAAATTATCAAATTGCCTTTTTGAAAACCTTTAGTTAACATATCAGTGGTTTGTTCTGTTGTTGCATATATCACCCCCATCAATCTTCTCTTTTAAGAAATACTTATCAACTTCAATGTATTGTTCTATCATGTAGGACCGGATGATGAGTAATGGTGATGGAAGCTTTGTTATCACAATAGATCCATATGGGAGTCTTTTGAGACAATTTCAATTCTTCAAGTATCCTATCAATCCATATATCTTCACAAATTCTAGGTGCTAAGGCTTTAAATTCTACTTTAGCACTGCTTTTGGCTACTATATTTTGTTCTTTATTATAACATGTAACTAGATTCCCTTCAACAAACGAACAAAAACCAGAAGTACATCTTCTATCAACACTACTTTCAGCCCAATCTGCATCAGTATACACTTTAACTTGAAGATTGTTATGTTTCTAAAATAATATGCTTTTACCTGGAGTCCTTTCAAATATCTCAAGATGCTATACACTGCTCCAAAATGAATGGTTGCAAGTGAATGCATGAATTGACTCAACATACTTACTGCAAATGCGATATATGGACATGTATGAGATAAATAGATCAGTCTACCCACAAGTCTTTAGTTTTGTCTTTGTTCTTACTTGTTCAACCTTTGCAGCTTGTAATTTCAAATTCGATTCAATAAGAGTTTCTACTGTTCGAAAACCAAGTAAACTTGTCTCTTAAAGTAAGTCAATAACATTTCCTTTGACTAACAGAGATACCTTTCTTAGATCTTGCAAACTTCATCCCTAAAAAGTATTTCAAGGCTCTCAAGTCTTTGATCTAAAACTCACTTGCAAGTTTGTTCTTAAGATAAACTAATCTTTCTCATCATCACTTGTGAGAATAATATCATCAACATACACAATTAAAATAGCAGTTTTATTATTCCCCGAGTGTTTAAAGAAAATAACTATGACGGTATCCACACCTAGTAACTACTTTTCCAAAACATTTTTAAACCAAGCTCTTTGAAACTGCTTGAGACCATACAATGATTTTTTTAATCAGAAAACTTTACTATTTCCTAGTTCCGTTTCAAATTCTAAATTATTGTTGAGAAAGACATTCTTAACATCTAGTTGACGAAGTGACCAATCTAATGGTGGAGTTAATTTTTGCAACTAGAGCAGACGTCTCTTGATAGTCAATCCCATAAGTTTGAGTGAAGTCTTTGGCTACTAATCTAGTCTTGTATCTTTCAATACTACCATCAGGATTACACTTTACTATAAACACCCATCTACATCCCACAATCTTCTCATCTTTTAGCAAGTTTGTTATTTCCCAAGTACCACTTTATCTGGCATTCATTTTCTCCACAACTACTAGTTTTCAATTTGGATCCTCTAAGACTTGTATATTCTTTGAAACAAATAATTTGTCTATCCTAGACACGAAAGGTTTATGACTATTTGATAATTTGGAATATGAGATGTAATTGGCAATCGGATGTTTATTACAAGTTCGAGTACCTTTTCTAATACCAATAGATCGGAACATCAAAATCAGAAATAATAGATGAGATATTTTGAAATTTGAAAGATGAGGAGCAGAAAAGGAATCTTTTTTAAAGAAAACAAGTAGGTACTTTTCATTGATGGAATGAAAAGGGACTAACGCTCAAATACAAGAACCCTATGAGGGGAGACAAGAAAGAAAAAAAGTAATAAAATAAATGTAATGCAAAATTAATTTAAGATTGTAACATAAAAGCATTCCAATTGATTGTAGTTTCCCAAATCCTGATATGGCCTTCCTTGCCTCCATTCAAAATATGTCAAGCTTTTCGAGGAGTCCTATAGATACCGTCCAAAGGAAGATGCTCAGTTGTTGAAATCCTTTTTGATACATTCTCCTGTCTCAATTGTCCCACAAAGTCAAAAGAAGGGGAGGAAATGAAGGTGTGCTTGAAAGCTGCAATAGTAAAGAAGCGCCTCTAAGGAAGGGAGCGGAAATTGGCGGCCACTTGTCTACAAAGTCCTTTAAAGTCACCCAAGTTGGTGAAAGTTCTGATAACCCTATTTTAGTTTTAGATAAAATTATTCCGGCCGGTTCAATTTCCCCTTCTCAAGAAGCTACCTCTTCAAAAAAAAGAAGATAGTCTGCATAGCAACGTCAAAGCTTCCCCCTCATTCCTTCAAAGGATGTAAATTGTGCTTCTTCTCTCAATGCACCTCCTTATCTTCCCCCTGTTTCGCAAAGTTGTTCGAAGTTGTTTAAGCCTTATCCCAAACACATTTCCAGAGGCCCAAATTCAAGGCAAGTGCAGTGATTAAAAATTCAGTTTTGTTGAAGAATTGTTGTGTCAGAGCACAGATTCCGGCCATTGCTAACAAAAAGAAAAGACCCATCCTCAAGTCAAGTGTTATAGTCAGCAACCTGGATTTGTTAGAAGTGTGTTCGTCCAAGTTCATGTCCCTGCTTTTTCCAAGAGATCAATTACTCTTCCCCCACTAACTCAACAATTCAAACACTCTGTTTTCCCTAATTCAAAGGTTCAATTTTTGAGAGGTACACCATGCCTTCCTTCAGATTCTTCTTGAAAAGGAAGTCTGAATAAGATAATGATTCTCCTACAAATGTTAGCAATAAGGATTCATATGGCTCTGAGAATGGAGTTGATCATGATGAACCAGTGCAAGGGGATAATTTTGAGGCGGATTCCAATGCTTTGTTTCATAATGAAGTTGATCTGAAAGATAATATGATGGGTGCTACTTGTTTCTCTCCACTACATCCTTCAGAAATCTCAGCACATTTGAAGTCTATTGTTGAAGAATGTGATTTAATCTTGGGTTGGTCCTCCCCTCCTTGTTAGAATTTGTTTCAACTTATTCACCCAAAATTCAAAAATGATAATTGATTCTTATAAGGAAAAAAAGAGGAAGCCGCAGTGGAAGTTGTTACTTTGGGGTTGCTAAATAGTTGGAGCATTGTTGATTGTTCTATTTTGGGAGCTTTGTAACCTTCATTCATATATCGAGTTGGTTTGCCATGAAACTGCTTGTCGAAATGCTTCCTCTTTTGGTGCACATTAAGTTAGGATTTTGAAGACTACTCTTTTCAGGACCTATTCTTAAACTGGCGAGATTTCACTTTCCAAGATTGCTAGCAAATTGCTTCTCGGATCAGCTCTCCTCTAGTTAATTTAGCTTGAGTATTTTCTGTAATTGTTCGTTCTATTTTATCTAGTCTTGGTTTATGTTGATTTCGTTTGTTCTTGCTACTCTTTGTTATGGGTTGAATTTTAGCCTACGTTTTAATCCTTTGGGATTTTTGCTCTTTGTATAATTCTCTTATATTTTGAGCATTAGTCTCATTTCATTTTATTAATGAAGAGGCTCATTTCCATTTCAAAAAAACATAAAAGCATTCCAATTAAGACCATTTGCGAATACATGGGCTCCAATCCCAAAGAAGAGTGCATTGTTGATGTCAATGTCTAGGGATCCGATGGTGGCTAGGGTTTGTAGTGATGGTTAGAAATTTTTAAGGTTTTTTTTAAAGTTAAGCCCGCTTTGACACCAACTTAAATTTTGGAAAGAAGAATAATATCATTTTATATCTTCTTACTAATCTAAAACAACTACAAGATCTTCTTATATAGGAGAAAAACCACCAACCAATATTTTTATACAGAATACACAATAAAAATTACAATAATGAAAACTTTTGTACCTTTTCAGAAAAATAAATAAATAAATAAATAAATAATGGATACTCACAATATAAAGACATAAAAGAGAGATGTTGAATTGCACAAAGGCAGAATAAGAAATAGGGAATCAGACATCTTAGTAAAATTCTCTCTAAAAACCAAACCCACATACTCACGAAGGCTACAGACCTCATTGAGTTGTTTCTTCAAGTCTTCCAACTGCTCTTTTAGTAGCTCAGATTCCTTCTCAGCATTACTAGCTCTGCAAACCATCTTTTCCAGCTACAAAAGATAAATCAAGACAAGTTAAACAGTATAGTGATAATCAAACAAATATTGCTTGACATTTTATAAGAGAAGTTTGTATTCTCAGCAAGAATTTCTTTCACGGAATGAGTTTAACAAGTTGCAATTACATCTGCGTTTATCCTTGAAACAGAAAGTTTTGATTCTCCTTTTAATTGTGCAAGCTCAGTATGAAGACGCTTCTTTTCTCTTTCTATGCTTTCAGAAAGATGGTTTAATTTATCTTCTAAGAGTCTAGCTTTCTCTTCTGACAATGCAATTGAAGACTCAGCTTTCATCCGAAGATTTGATTCATTTTGCAACTTTACCTAAATTCACAAAGCAAGATATTAAAAGAGTATCAAGAAAGCCCTTTTTAATCCTTTTTTAATCAAGAACACTTTGAAATGGAGACAAAATTTTCAGTGATATAATGAAAAGAGACTAATGCTCCAAACTACAAAATTATGAGAATAAATATAAGCGACGACTATAGTTGACGATGAGAACAAACCAAATAAGACATGGAAAGTCTACAACTGAGAAGCATCAAAAAGCTTGGGGAAAAAAGCACTCTGAAGAAGCTAGCCCAAACAGAGCAAATCTTGTTTTCATTTTGTGTTAAGTTATGTATCATTGTAAATTAAGCTTTGGACTCTTTTCACTATATCAAAGAAAAGTTTGTTTCCTTTAAAGAAAAATAATAATAATAGTAAGACGTGAAAAGCCTACAACTGAAAAGCACTAATAAGCTTGGGAAAAAAAAAACACTCCGAAGAAGCTAGGAGATATATGGAACCACAACATATAGACCAAATAGAGCAAACATCAAACCCAAAAGAAAACTAACAAAACTGTACTGCAGTAGGCCAAAAAACTCGAAAAATGTCACCATGAGAAGAAAATAAGACCCCAAATCGAATGGGACTTTAAGAATCGCCGACAATCAAATAAAATACCTTGAAAAATCCATTAAAATATAACAGTTCTAGTCGAACAAGGTGAACACTTTAAGTTGCAACTCCTGGAGATCTAGGAGGAATTGCCCACAACTGGAGACCACAAATCTTAATCAAAGAAAGAATTTGTTAAGCATCGAAGGAGAAGACACTAGTGTTACTATTGAGATTGGTTCTGATCTAAGTGACTCATTATCTTCCCTTGAAAAGATATGATTTGTAATTCCTATTGCTCTAGGTCTTCTATAAGGAGTTCATCTTCCACACTACTTACAGTAACAATTGATTCCTCATCATAGTCAACTGAGGATAAAGCTACTTTAGGAGAAAGGGGATTAGATACCCTTCAAATATTAAATGTCAAACCCAGATAGAAATAATGAAATCCCTATGTTGTTTTGTATATTTTATTGAATAATCAGCATAATCAGCTAATCTTTACAAAGATGAATGAGAGAATAAATAGACATCAAGAATACAAGAAAGGAAAATAGTAGAAAGGAAAAAGTACAAGAAAGGAAAATAGTAGAAAGGAAAAAGTACAAGAAAGGAAAATACAGAAAAGGAAAATACTAATTAGGAGAATTATGTCTCATAAATATAAACCATAATTTACATTGACAGCTTAAAAGGCATGGTATGATCCAAGACTGATGTTGCTTTTCAACGTCAGCATGAGAAGCTGTCAAATGTGAAGAAGACATCAAGAACGGGTACAAGATTCTTCTAGAGCATTAGAATTACCCTATGAGCATTCGGGGATAATGGAGACCTGTTTCTTATGAGAATGATATAAAGGGAAGGCTGTCATGTATCTTGGCTTGTACTCACTGTAGGCTGAGTAGATGAAAAATTATGTTGAATCCCTTTCGAATGCTTGTCATCTTCTACTGGAAATTCGTCTTTATTTGACAAAATAACATCTTCCATTACCTTTTTTAACTCTTTAAATCCAACAATTTTGAAGTCTTTGAATGATATATTGCCATGAAGGATTATTTGAACTTGGAGTGTCCACGGAAAGCTATATCACCAAAACAAAGAGAGAAGTTACTAATAATACCATCCTGAACATTATTAACTTCTATTAGAATGAATCCACAAATATTTTTGTTAACTTCAAGTAGGGCAGCTGAACAGTCTATGAAATTGAGAATTTGGGAGGCAATGGTAACCGACCTACCTAAATTTTGCCCTACAGCTTCAAAGACGGAATTCTTCCGGTGTTCTAATTTTAAGTTTTTAATTGATAGCCAATCTCCATAACTTCTAATAACCTCTGGAAGAGAGTGATTCTTATAAGACCAACGCTCAAATTTGAATAATCATTGTCAATCTTTACTAAAGCCTTATGATCCATAATTGGATTCTAAGATGAACTTTGGACAAAATAATCTTCTAAGGAAAACTGAAATTCCTTCCAAGAGTAATAAGCAAGCAAACAAGGCGCCACCAAAATGGAGTTAATATCTAAATCCTCCACTTCCTTTTCTTTTCTTACCCAAAAAAGAAGAAACCTCAACCTGAGAATTTCCTACCACTTTCAACTGCTGAAAAGTGAAAAGATTTAGACTCAGAATGCATCTTGCTCTCGAGAAATGAGAGGAAACCATTTACCATTTCCCAGAAAACCATCCAACCTTTTTTGTCGATGTCGGCAGGGACTTTCACAATCTTTTTCCCTTCGTGGAAGGCCAAACAGAGTATTCAAAATGTCATCCTAAAGATATCCAAATTTGGATAAGTGAAGTGACACCAAAATCATCCTTAAATTTCTTCTAAAAGAAGAAGTGAACTGGAAGTTGCAATAATTCAACCACAACACATTCTAACCAATAAAAAAGCCAAACTTAGGAACATTTAAATAAATAAATGAATGAAATAAAATAAAACCCAAAACTTTTCACTGAAGAAATGAAAAGAGGCTAATGTTGAAATTACTAAGATACGATGATAACAAAAGAAAATTACATAGATAATTAAGTTGGAAATATAAAAGCAATCAAATTCAGGCAAAGATCTTGAATAGACTAATCAACAGAATGCATGAAAGAAGAAGGCCATGAGGAAGCTTTTTTTTTTATGAGAAACATTCGATCATAATTTTATTGATAGTATGAAATTACAAAAGGGAAACAAATGTTGTGAGGGATTACATAATGCAACTGTGATATAAAAGATGTAAGATCGTAATCACAAAAAGAGGAAGTCAATTTACACCATGAAAGAGATGCATACAAAAGGTGATCAAAAAATTGAGTAAACTCCGTTTCTCTATCTTCAAAGATACGAATACAATGATTCCATTCATTCCAAATGAGCCAAAAGTAGGCTTCGATGATGAAGATCCACATGATCGCTTTCTAATTCTTGAACGGATGGTTAATAAGAAGCATATTTGATGTAATAGGAATTGGGGTAATTTTGTAAGTTTAGAATTAGTTACACTATCCCACACTTCATTCTCTATAAATAGAGAACCTCTCTCTTGTATTCATTAGATTTGAATCATTTGAATAAAACTCTCATTTAGGCTACATCAAGTGGTATCAGAGTGCCGATCCAATGCTCATTCCTTTTGGATCTTGAAACATCATGGACGCAGAAGCACCGTCATCAACTAAAGTCGTGGAAGCCCATTTGCCTTCAATTGAGAAATCATTCATCATGAAGGGGGAAATTGGAGAAATCCGTTCCATGTTGGCCCAAGTCTTGCTGCGATTGGACATCCAAGCCGTGGAAGACTATCAAGAACAGACTAATCGGCATCACGGAGGTGGTATTCGAATTCAAGAATCACAAGATTCAGGCGTGAACAAGGAGAAACTAGAAAACCGAACCCCTATTGAAAGATTTGAACCTACAAGAAACCTAGGAAAGACCATTGTTGAAGTTCCATATCAAGAACATAGACCGAGCAAGATTCCAACTTCAAGAAATTTGTCTCAATCAAGATTTCCACCTCAAGAAAACCGAGGGGGGTATATGTTGCAAAATTCTGATTCATCAAGTGAAGAAGAGAATTATTACTACGAAATTCAAGAAAGGTCATAATTATAATCTTCAAGATTTTCCAAGAAACCTTCAAGAACTATATTTAAGCACTCAAGAAGATCAAGAATTCAATCAAACAAGGTGTGAAAATATACTAGAAACAAACAAAAAAGAAAGGCCAAGAGATTCGATACTTGTGTATGAAAGAATTGAAAGCAAACAAGCTGAGATATGGAACACAAGTGTGAAGGCCATATTAGGCGAAAAAGAAAGAATTGAAGGAGTTGACATCGAGGCTGCACGGTTTGAATCGGATGAGGAAGAATAGTCGATCGAAAATTTGAAAATCAAAGATGGCAATACTGAAAACGAAGAAGAAATTCTCTATAGAGATGAAGTCAGTAAAATCATTTCGAAATCAAGGTTTGTGCAACCACTTTTGAATGAAAAATCTAAGTAGAAAATTGAGAAAAATGTATAATTTGCAATTGATTCATTTTGTGAAGGAAGGAAAGCCAGGCTTGTTATAGAAACACGCAAGGAAGACAACGATGGAAGATTTGCAAACAAAGGATTTTACTTCATCGATCAGGCCCAACCCATCTATTTTAAAGAAGTGACCCGAGGATATTAGGCTACACTAGTTTATCAATTTAGCTTTGTAGTTTTCAAGGAAGAGGATATTAATTTCCAGGTTCTTCTACTCCAATTTTCAACATCTTTGGAGGTGTCACTAATTTGGAAGCTTTGGCATGTTCATGATCTTGAAAGGCAATTTTCAGTGAAAGTATTTTGCAATCATCGAAAGAAGTATTCTTGCAACAATGACTCGCCCACTATATTCATTCAAACTTTTTAAGACTCGAGGAGGAGTTTCTTTTGGGAGGGATAGAATATGATGTTATAGGAATTGGGGTAATTTAGTAAGTTTTGAATTAGTGACCCTATCCCACACTTCATTCTCTATAAATAGAGAACCCCTCTTTTGTATTCATTATATTTGAATCATTTGAATAAAACTCTCATTTTGGCTACATCAATATTCAAGAGGATGAGTGGGACATTAGGCAAAATCACTTGATAGTTGAAGCAGGATAAAATTTTGATCCAAAAAGATTAGACAAATTCTCAACCATGAAAGGAAGCCTTGAGACAAGCAAACTCTCACCGAACCAAGCATCAAAGCCTTATCACAAAAATTCTCTAAATCCTTTCAAGCCAAAATTTCAAAAAAAAAAAAAATAGCTTTGATTGCATTAGACGATAACATTGATCTAGTTGTACACGAGACAACAACAGATACACATCTTAAACCCATTTTGTTGACCTTCTCGTCGAAAGCTTGATCAATTTGATATGAAACTTCAATGGCCTCTTGATGTAGGGATATTTTAGACAATTTTGTAATTAGCCAACTAATTTTATACTTTTAGTTTAGGTGCGAAAACACCATTCCCCTTTGGATCTATTTAAAGGGGACTTGGGTTTAGGTTAGTTAGGTAGTTAGATGTGTAACCATCCTTTCCCTTTGGGTCTATTTAAAGAGAATTTTGTCAATGTTTTAGGGCAATTGAATAAAACTCTACTTTCAGATTTCTCCAAGAACTTAGACTTCACCAAACTGGAATCAGAGTAGCCACGAAGTTGAGCCTAATGGCTGGCAAAAACACCAGCAAACTTATTGACCCTTCCCTCCCTTGATGTGGAAGTAGCCAACTCTTCACACTCCATGAATCGTCAAAAGCAACTTTGATGTAAGAAGAATAGGGGTTAATTGGGTAATTAGGTAATATTCTAGGTTAATTCCCTTTTTACCCTCACTTGTAGCAAAACTCTATAAACAGGAACTTTTCCCTCTTGTATGAAATACATTGATCAACAATCTTGATTCTTGGAGAGAATTCTCCTTTTATCTCCTTTAGGCTACATCATTTGGTATCAAAGCGACCGCCTGGGCCAAGATTGACTACCGTCGGTGGAAGACCGATAAACTCTTGGCGACGTTGATCACAAGAGGGAGCTTCGTGAGTTGTGCTTGTTGCCAAATAACACACATCTAATTAGAGGGAACCCTTGAAATTCTAAAAAAAGAAAGAAGAAACCAAAGATTTTTCAAGATTTTGCAAGAATAGACTATTACCGACCAAAGAAGGCATCCAAGAAAAAATACAACAATTGATATGGGCAAGAAAATAAAATTTACTTCAAAAAAGAGTGCTGGAATTCTGACTCAAGTGATTCCGAAGAAGAATTTCAACATACTAATTTTATCCACGCTCGATTTTCTCAAAGATTCTATCATTATCCACATTGGAAATTTGATTCTAGTGATTCTAATGATTCTGATGATGTATCAAGGACAGTTTGGGACGGAATAAGAAGGCAACAAAATTGGAAAAGGGCCCGAAGATCCAATCGAACCCATGTTTCAAGATATCAGCGTAAAGATTGGGAGTTAGATGAACTCAAGAATCATCAAGAATAATTTTTACAGCCCAAGAAAAATGTTCAAGACTCAAAATTACTCTTGGTTATGAAACACGATCAAGAAAGATTGATTCAAGAGAATCAATGGATGAGTCCTATACCCCTCATGAGATTAAAACATATTCAAGAATCCAATAAAATGACTACTTAGATCCTGTAGCATTGGAGGAAATAAAGAAAACAACAAAAGAAATCCAACGTTCATTGGGGAAAATGACTCAACATATTGATCAACTATCAATTCATTTGCAAGAGTTCAAGAACGGATTGATTTCATATACCGAAGAAAAAACAAAAGAATCACGATTGGAAAATTTTCAAATAGAAAATCTTGAAGAAAAAATTGAAGAAAAACAAGAATTTGAAGATATTGATTTGGAAATAGTTTCAAATGAAGAAAAAAATCCAACCAACGAAGAAGATGAAAAAGAAGTATCAAGCACTAAGTAAATATCGAACAAGAACAACGACACACTGATTACGGTGGAAATGGATCATCAAACTGTCAAAGAACTTGAAGCGAATGATAAAGAAGATGTGATTCTTGGAAGATTTTCCTTTGAATGTGGTTTTTTAGTGATTGATCCTTTGAATACGGTTTTGAATGAGCTTGAAGAAAACATCTTTTTTGAGTTTATGCCCAATGGAGAAGTTCATCTTTTGGTGGCAATATTAAATTTTTTGTCTCGAATTTATACCTTTGACCATAATATTTTTGTTCAAAATGTAGGAGGTTGGTTTGGTCATACTCCGTTGAGCAAGTTTATTTCATTCCTTATTTGTTTCATAATTGTTTTCTTCTCAAGTTTCTTTTTGGAGGGGTAGAATGATGTAAGAAGAATAGGGGTTAATTGGGTAATTAGGTAATATTCTAGGTTAATTTCCTTTTTACCCCACTTGTAGCAAAACTCTATAAATAGGAAATTTTCCCCTCTGGTATGAAATACATTATTCATTCTAATAAAAGATCAATAATCTTGATTCTTGGAGAGAATTCTTCTTTTATCTCCTTTAGGCTACATCAAACTTTTTCAACCTGGAGATCTAGTCATGGTGTATATCAAGAAATCAAGACTACCAGCTAGAAGTTCATCCAAATTAGCCAACCAAAAATTTGGACCATTCACAATACTAGACAAATTCCGCGACAATGCCTTTCGAGTAGATATACCTACATCCATAAACATTAGCAACACATTCAACATTGTTGATATCTTTCCCTACTATGCCTCTAATGAGTTTAAACTTTCATCATAAACTCGAGGGCGAGTTTAATTCTCAGGGGGTTGAGTTGATGTAAGGATATTTTAGATAATTTTTGTAATTAGCCAACTGTATTATTTTATATTTTTAGTTTGTTTTATTTTTAGTTTAGGTATGAAAACACCCTCCCCTTTGGGTCTATTTAAAGGGGCCTTGGGTTTAGGTTTAGTTAGGTAGTTAGGTGTGTAACCACCACTTCCCTTTGGGTCTATTTAAAGGGAATTTTGACAACATTTTAGGGAAATTGAATAAATCTCTACTTTCAAATGTCTCCAAGAACTTAGACTTCACCACCTCTTCATAGGAAAGTGAAACATTTCGATCCAAGAAAATTTGATCTAAAAATATGCGGTTGTAAGATGGATACTTGATTATTCCCATAAAAGCTGACAAGTTCTGCTCTCCATTAAGGAAGAAAAGCCTCACATCACTTTAGCTTTAGATGATATCCTAATGCAAAAACCAACTTTCTTTGAGGTCTTGCGGACATGTTTGAATGACCTTCTTAAGCAAGCACATTACTTTACGTCGGTCAGAGATAGTGAGAGGATTCAAAATCTAGGAGCTCCTTGATAGCCTGTTTAAGATCCAATACTTCTTTGTAAGAAGTACAAAATAATTTACGCATATAAAGCCGGATAAAAATACTCTCTCTATCATCTAATAGTGAACTAAATGCAACTAGAAATTGATTCCCATCATGGGACAATAAATGGGAATAACCCTATAGAAATTCTTGTATCAAAAGAGAAAAGTTCTGATATTTCAATGCAATAGGTGCGAAATTCTTCAATAAATCAATTTCCCTATAGAACTACTTGTATCAAATCCAATTTTTCTCTTGAATTAAAACTGCATGTGGATTCTGATTTTGAAGAAACTTTTTAAAGCAACCTTTGGCGAATGGGAAGGAATTTTGCAAAATTGGAGACCACAAACTTCAATAATTGAAGTAAGGGACAATGACTGGGCGACAACGTTCGGTGATAGCGATAGAGCAAGAAACCTGACGAAAGCGACGACTAGGATGGTTCCAACGGCGACGATAGCTACGGTTAGGTCTAACAATGCAACTAGGTTCGATTTTCTTCTGGGAGAGAGAACACTTCAGCTTCATAGACTCTCCTCCTTTTGGTCGTTCTGATGAGGTTGTTACGAATTGGACATGATCAGACGTACTTATCCTACCTTCCTGGAAGAATTGCTAACCCAAGCTGCTCGATGCGCTCGCCTTTCCCTCCAGCCACGGCAAACTTGATCAAAAAAGAAAAGTTAGCATGATTGATGTAGCACACCACCACAATAAAGCCATTTGCGTCCCCTTTAGTTTAAAGCAAACATCCTCCACCTAATACTTCTCCATCTCTCTCTCATCTTCCTCGGCCAAACCTCCACACCATTCTGCGATTTCTGAAATAAAATGCTTTGTTCTTAAAAATGGAGCCGCATCCAACATGGTGACACAACCCCTTGAAAAAGTCAATCGTGTACCTTTAGCTGCCAATTGAAAATTCCAATCAAACTCCCCAAATTCCTCCACAAGACCAACAAAATCACTACTAACAATTACCCTGGCTTTCTCCTTATATTCACAAAGGCAAACAGCTTAGTCGGAACAACAAGGTCTCACGAAAATCGAGAGCACAAGCTAATTTTATAATTGTAGCCTGAGGCCCTTAAGCACAAGCAAAAACATCTCCGACCCTTCTTTAGCATATTAAAAGGCCCTCGGCTCACGGCTCCGGCGAATACCCTTTGGTCCAACAATGTTTTTTCCTTCCTTTGGAGACTTTGGTTTGAAAGAAACGCGAGAATGTTTTGTGGTCAAGAAACTAACATGGATACTTTTTGGGATTTAGTGACGCTTTTTTCTTTTACTTGGTCCTTTACTTCATTTTTTTTTTTTAATTATAGCCTACTCAAATGTACACTAGTTGGGCTTCTCTTTTGCCTGTTGGTTTGTGGGGATTTGTCAACACCACCCTTTATTTCAGAATGGTGAAAATGTTCAAGTAGATAAGTCACACACTATTCCTGCCAAATTCTCTTGTTTGAATGAAAAACATGGTTTGCAGATGAAATCAATCTCATCTTGTTCTTCATCAATTAAGGTCCAGCTCGATGGCTATGTTTAGGGTTGGGCTTAATTTTGCGAAGTCTCTTGTTCTTGAGACTTCGACTAACCATTTTGCTTTAAAGAAATTATGTTTCTATAGCAGTTTTCAAGTTTGCATCGGGCAGCTGAATAGCGCTTTGGTATGATTTGTGGGTTTCCTCTGGAAACTCATTTATTCAAGATCTCTTACTCCCACATTGGTTTGATCTTGGTTTATCTCAATTTCCAGTTTATTGGTTTCCCCAACATACTCAAGGATTATTGTTCTCAGTTGCTCATTGGTCTTTCGTTTGGCATTGGCTTTAAAGTTCTTGTGATCTTTAAGCAGTGGGATATATTTCTGTTTTTTTTTTTTTTTTGGGTTTGTTAGGATTATAAGGTTTTGCTCATATGGAGATTTTACATTGTATTTCAGATTTTTTATCTTCCTCTATTTTACTGAAAAATTAGTCTCTTCATTTTTCCAATGAAAAGTTTTGTTTTCTTTTTCAAAAAAGCGTATATAAGGTTTGTTAGGATTAAAATGTGTTTTGTTTTGTTATATACACTTTTCATCTATTAATAATGAAAATTTTGTTTCTTGATAACAAAAAAAAAAAAAACAAAACAAAACAAAGAAAAAAAAATCCAATAACTAAAGTGAGAAGAGAAAGCGTTCAATAAGGGCCAACCCAGGTAGGAAATAAATATATTTAGTTATAGGACTGAAATTCAAATAATGTACCTCCAGTTCACTGCTTATTTGCATTTGCTTCTTCAATCGTTCCCCAGAATCATTAACTTCTTTTATTAATTGCTCTTGCAAAACTTTTTCACGTCCCCTTGCAGCTGCAAGTTCTTGCTCTGTGTATAATAACTGATCCAGAAATTTTTTTCTCTCTGATTCTGTGGCAATTACAATGACAACTCAAATCAGCAAGAAAAAAAAATTTATAACAAATATTGATAACTGTAAGGATTTTTTTTTCAGGAAAGATCTTTCATGGATCAAATGAAAAATTACAAGGAACTCGAAATAACTAACCTAGAAAGAAACCAGCAAAGAACTAAAAACAAAAATAGATAGCAGCCAAACTAAATGATCAAAACAAACCCAAAAAACCATTCAGCATGAGGTAAATACCATCCGATAAATATGGAAATCAAGCTGAAAGATTTCATAGCCATTTAAATCTTTTTTAAAAAAGAAAAAAAAACTTTTCATTAATAAATGAAAAGGAAAAAATTGTTAGAGTGAAAACAAACAAACAAAAATCCCGTAAAATACAAAAGCCTGAATAAAACATTCAAGAACAATGCTTGATCGAACACAATATTCTTTAAAGCTCAAGGTGCAATAAAACACAATAGTCTTCTGGAGTTCAAGCACAAGGCACAAAAAACAAGTGCGGTTTTTTTTGTGAGGCGCACTACATATAAAAATAGTACATTAAGAAGAGAAAGCATGCCTGAAGTGAAAATATGGAGGAAAAAAAAGATCCTTAAACAGAAGAAAATTGCATGTAGGCAAAGTAAATTTGATATTTTTAGTTAATTGACAAGAATAACCCCTGATTATTACAATTTTTCGAAAATAATAGAAAAGCCCCAAAGCCCAAGACTTTGAACCTTGGGACTTCATAGAAGGAGCGCACTTGAGGCGCACCTTATTTTGTGAGAAGGCGAGGCACAAGACTTGCGCCTTGAGCCTAGGCATGCGCCCGGGAGGGCTTTTTAAAACACTGATCAAACAGAAAAACAGTCACTGAAATTAGGTGAAAGTTTAACACAAGTAAGATCCAACCACCACAAAACTGCTGAAGCTATGACCAATTCCAACGATGTACAATATGAACTCCTGAGCTACTGGCCTAAAGACTAAACTTGGAAGAAAAGGTCAAGAATTTCCCCTCATAGCTTCAAAGATCTTTTTTAATTATTTCTTTTAAGAGTTAAACCAGCAACTTAACTCCATCATTCAAAGGACGGATGGATGCTGGATGTTTTACACCTTTCCCACTCCTCTCCCCACATCCTCCCTTGCCACCGGCCATCAGTCATGATCCATGCCACTTCACTTTCCCAACAACCAGATTATTCTGCCCACTGCTCTACGCTCAACTGTTACTACTGAACATAAACACTATACCATTGAAATAGACCACAAATATAGAGGTTAGAAGACAAATCACAAAAGCTGCCAAGAATTGATCATTCTTCATCTTCATTAGCCACCCCATGCTACAATGGTTGGTTGAATATTTCGAGGACCTAAAATATGCTCTGCTTGACCAACAATTTGCCACACCCATGCTACAATGGTTGATAAATGGAACGAAGACACATTGAAAAGCATTGGTGATTCTTATGGAGGATACCTAGAAACGGCCGCCAAAACATTGTCTTGAATGGATGTAATGGAGGCTTCCATTAAAATTAAACCCAACCTTTCTGATTTCCTCCCAACCAAGATATAGACCCTTTCTTTGTGGCAAAAAAAGAAAAATATCGTATACATGGTCGACATCCACAGAGGAATCTCACAGGTGAGGCATAGCTACAGTAGAATCCCATCAAAAGGATAGGTCATCTCCTCAGACCATACCCTGGTTCAGCTACATATGAGGTTACTTTTACTTTACCTGTCGAGGTTGTTAGAGTATACATGTGTAAATATAGGAGCTTATTAGTCTTTTGTCCTTTATTATCTTTTTACTATAGTTTAAGGCTTCCATGTATGCCTATATATATTGAATTCCAATGTATCGAATACGGGTTCTTTTATATTTTGATCTCACAATAAAATGGTAGAGTTAGGTTTTTCCTAGGACAATTAGGGTTTTGTGAGTGATTAGGGATATGTGAACCCTAAGGTTTGAGGTTCGGAATACCTTTTTGGAGGGTGGCCATTAACTTGAGTTTTGCATATCACTGCCCACTTCCAAAACCGTCGTCGTCACCACCGTTGAAAATCGTCATCATCACCTCCACTGAGGTCTATCACTGTAGTTATTTTTCATCTCCCCCACCCAAAAGATGGCCCATCTATTGATCTACAGGAATCCAAAATTCGGTCAAAATGTCGAAGAGTCATTTTTTCCAAGTAATAAAAAATTCTCTCATGACTCTAATTTTATAAAAGAACTTTGCTTGTCTCTTTAGCTTTTACCCAATTTTGTTTGAAAAACATCAACAATCTCCGTATCATCCTTTGCCTTATAAGCAAAGTTGTGATCAGTCATCATTACTTTCTCAAAGGATTCGGTAAAGGCAATGATTAAAGGACCTTTTCTTTCTTCATCAACTGAGAAGATTTCTTGGCACTCTTCTTCATCTTTGCCTTCTTATCAACACTTCGACAATCGGGTTGTATCAAAATCATCTATATCTTGTTTTTAGAAAAAAATGAGAATGCATGGTGAGTTGCAACAATTCAACTAAGGAATCTTCGAACCAACGTAAATAAGAGAAAGAAAGAGGAATCGCCAACTTTTTCTTACTATCTTCAAGAAAAAATATTGCATGTTTTTTGGAACCATTTACTTCTTCTCTTCCTTCTTTGCCTCAGCAACCTTCTTCAACCGAACACCAACATGGCGGGCATTTGCTTGCTCAACACAAAGCTTGTCATAAGCCTTGAAAGATTTCATGCCTTTTGTGATCTTCACAAGCTCCAACGATGGCTTCTCTAATCCAGTAGGCATGTAAGAGCCCTGGACCTGGGTGGCAGTAGTTAGTTCCTCAGAAGTAGAATCGCCAGCCTTGAACTTGCGGGCACATTGGGGAAGATGACCACCTTGGCCTTATAAGTCTTCAACCTTTGTACGTTAGCTTGAAGAATCTCCAAGGAGCGGGTTCTACGGTGATGATCAACTACAATGCCAATTGTTCGTACATATGTCTTTGGAATGCCAACTACCTTCAACTCTTCCAAAGAGAAGCCTCTACCGGCCCTCACTTTCATGTTATATTTCAACGTTTGTCCATGAACAATAGGTTGACGTGGTCCACCAATAGGCCGAGGGAAAGTTTTCATGGCCTTTTCTTGACGAGCATTCCTTCTCCTTGTTTTTCGAGCAGTTTGGTTGAACCAAGTTCTAACATAATTTTGCCAGTGCTTCCTAAAGTGCCCACTAGGGATAACATGTTATGCTCCATGGCTTACCTTTGTTTTTCTTTCTATGTTCCTTCTGCAATTCCAATCTCCTCGTTCCCTATAACAAAAAACATTGCATTTTTTAACCAAATAAAGAAAAACTTAATTAGTACACAGCAGTTCCTTACTTTCCATAATTTAGCAGTCTTTGCTCATTGACTTCTTCTCTAATGATTCCAAGCACAACTCTTCAATTGCTCATTGGTCCAGGTCTTCCACCACAGCTTCGTTTGTTATGTGTTAATGCAATTAAAGCTATTATTTCAAAATTTTAGTTGAAGCATAATCAGTTTTTGAAAGCAAAGCAATAGTACGTATTGGCTAGATCCTTTTAGGGCAGCAAAATTTGAGGTTTCTCTTTCATGTTCTTGTGCCTTTTATATTTCCCAAGTATTTTTCACCTTCTTTTTCAGTCATCCCTTTTTGGAAGTCTGTATCTTTGAACATTAGTCTATGACTCTTTATTCAAAAGATATAGAACTACATACACTTCATCTACCAACAATTAAAATAAACTTATATGCTGACTGGTGGCTACTCACCAATTTTGGAGAGGTTCTCATTTAGCACGCCCAACTTCAATTCATAATCATGAACTTGCTTCTCTGCATTGCTTAATGCATCTAAGAAGTCTGACTTCACCTGAAAAATAAACAAGATTAGAAGTTCATGGGACAAAATATGAAAGTATTGGAAAGCTTATTGTGCAAGGTTCGTTTGTGAGTTCTAAAACTATAGTTTAATGTGTCAAGGAACAAAGACATTTGATCTAAAATATAATAAAATAATAAATATTGTAAAATAGGTAACAAGTATGCAAATGGCCAAACATACTTCGACATGGCATAGATTTCTAGAAGGGACATAAACCGCACCATATGAACGACTCCATGGAGAATAAAACAATTGGAGTATGTTGAATATGTTGAAAAAAGATTGAGGTTGGATCTCCAAATCTTTTGCATAATTCTCTATTCAAGATATATGTTTAAATTGGAATATCTAATTTTTTTCCTGCTTAGTAATGTATTATTGTAGAAGGATTGCATTTTGTCTTCTTAACACAAAGAATGCCACTTAAAGATAGAATCTTCAGCAGCATATCTTCAGTTGCTGAGGTGGGCAGGTTTTTGTCATTTTTTCCATTCTCATGTTAATTAAAGAAGCTTTGAAGACATGGTTTTTTGAGTTTGAGGAAAAAAGGTAGAAAAAAAATAAAATCTTCTTGCTGAGCTTGATTTCTTAATGATAAAGCAGAAGCTAATAACTTTAAATTGGCAATCTTTTTGTCAACTGGAAGATTAATCGAAGCATCAGAAGTAGAGACAGCAGCTTCGCTTTCTTTAGTACTCTTATTTGTCTTAGCTTCTTGATGTAATTTAGATTTCTATAGCCTAGTTCTATATTTTGTTCGGTTGCAACATTCAGATTGTATTGCTTCATTAGACTACTCTTATTTTAGCCTTTGTTGGCATTCTCAATTTGTTGTATATGATGAGGGTGCTATGGGGGTGTCAACCTAGTTGAAATGTCCTTGTGCACCTACTGATCCTTTGGTTTCCTGATTGATTTCCTTGTATTTTCCTTTATTATCAAAGTACTCATCTCTTGTACTAATTATATTGATTAATAAAGGTTGTTTTCTTTTCAAAAAAAAAAAGGGATCCATACCATCTCATTGGGATCATATGCTGGCTTCTGGGTCTATTGTCTTTCGTCGATTGCTTAAAGACGACGAGATAATAGAGTTTCAGGATTTGCTAACTCTAATTTCAGGTAAGAATTTCGAAAAATTCTGATACGAGAACATGGCCCCTAGAAGCACATGGCAATTTTTCAGTAAAATCCCTTACTACTCATCTCTCCCCTTCATCCCCTTCGGACAAATGTCTTTATAAGGCTTTATGGAAGGGTTAGGAGGAAGGGTTAGGAGGAGAGCGAACAAAGAGAATCACATCGCCGAAAGTTTTTTTTTTCCTTTTACTTATAGTCAATTATGATTCGATTTGGATTCATGTGTGATCCATTATGGTTGCATTTGGATTTTTTTAACATTATGGTATTCCAGCTAGATTTGAAAAGTTTTGTTTGCAAGCATTTATGTAATTTATTTGATGTCTTTGTTTAATTATTTAATGGGTTTACAAAGTATTAATTTAATAATTTATAATCAAATTTACAATTCAATTTGACCAAATAAAACTTTAGAACTAAAATTGATCCACATAGTCAAGTGCAAGGTGAAACATGACTATTTTCCTAATTCATTTCATATAAAGGAGGAAATACAAGAAATCAATAAGAATTGACCAGTACCTCTCCAAGACGGTCTCTTTCCCCAATTAAGGAACTCCAAATGGCCATTATAACAGTATAGAAAACATGAACGTCCAAGATGTAAATCTACAACCATAAATTAAATAGAGATAAGTAAACAGCACACCCATTACAGACAAAAAAAATATATACAAATTTGAATTCTCCCAACCCAACGATAGCTATGTACTGCTAATTTCAAGCATATGATATTCAAGAAAAGGATCACAACAAGGTGACTTCTGTTATAACATGTATTTATATTGTAATTTTACATCTCCTAGATTAGGGTTTCTTAGTTGCCTATATATGTGTGTGTGCGTGTATGTATGTATCTTCAGCCTAATTAATGAATAAGATCATTATTCTCTCTAAAAGTATTGTGAACATGGTATCATAGCAGTTTAGGATATGTTAGAGTTGACACTTCTCATAAGGTTAGGGTTTGAGTTGAGTCATCAAGTTTGAGTGGTCGTTTGTCTAGACCTCCCATCCCAGGAGAAGTGCCATCACCGTCCATTCCAGTCTGCAATCGTCAATCGCCGGGAAAGGCCACACGTGAGGTTCATGTGCCGCCACCAAGAGTTTCATCCGTTGCCATGCGCCAACGCATGAGCCCACCGTTCCACATTCCGTCAGTTGGGTTCTCGGTTCATATTTTCTGATTGTTCCTGCATTTGGTTTTATTGAAATCTACTTGGTTGTGAGTTATTTGAAAAAAATACCCTTTTTGTGCTTGGGGTTCGTTGCTGTTTTGTTTCAATTTGGAGCTGTTTTGCTCTTTGGTTCATCTTTAATTTCTATTCTTATTTTCTCTTTCCACTCGTGAGATCTACAAATTGTTTGTTAAGCCATAAGGAATGAAATGAAGCATATAGTAGTATTTAATGTAATTCCCCTAGCATCGAAAATAATTGAACATAAATTAAATGGATCTAATTACTATGAATAGTGTCGGACGGTTTAATTTATTTGCTTAGCACAGATATGGATGACCATGTGACTAAGGAGCCACCAAAAGATGATAAGAAAAAGGCTTGACTTTGCGATGATGCTCGACTTTATCTTCAGATAAAGAATTCTATTGAAAGTGAGGTTATTGGTTTGGTAGATCATTGTGATTTTGTGAAGGAACTCTTAGAACTCTTAGAATTTCTATTCTCTAGAAAAGAACACGTACATCGAATGTTTGATATCTGTATGCAATTCTTTCGAGCTGAACAGAAAGTAGAATCTATTACAAGTTACTTTATGAGACTTGAGAAGACAGCTATAGAACTTGCTTTACCATTACCGTTTAGCCCCGATGTCAAAGTTCAACAAGCTTAGCGAGAAAAGATGGATGTTCTGATATTTTTTAATGGGCTTTTATCTGAGTTTGGAATGGCTAAAACACAGATTCTTTCTGATTCTGAAATTCCGTCATTAGAGGAAGCCTTCAGTCGTGTTCTTCATATTGAGAGTTCTCAATCCGATTCGTTTGTTTCTCAACCTAACAATGCTAAGAATAATAATAACTCCCGGGGTACTTCAAGGACGACTAACAATTTTCAGAAGCCTAGTTATGAAAATCGAAAATCAAATTCCCAAGAGATCATCTGTTACTATTGACGTAAGCCAGGACATCTGAAACGTGATTGTTGAAAGTAGTTGTATAAGACTCAACGATCTCAACATGCTTAAATAACTTCCACTAATGATATGGTTGAGAAGTCTGTTACCATCTCTACTGACAACTTTGCTAAATTTCAAGTGTTCCAGGAATCATTGCAAGCATCTTCGTCATCGAATCCTATTGCCACCATTGCTGAGACAAGTAATTCGAAATGTCTTCTTACATCATCTACCAAATGGGTCATAGACTCGGGTGCCACCGCTCATATGACAAGTAATTCTAACTTATTTTCTACGCCTTTGTCCCCTATCTCATCTCAATCTGTCACTTTGGCAAATGGATCAACCTCTTTTGTTCTTAGATCCGGCACCATTTCTCTCACTCCATCACTTTCTTTGTCTTCTGTATTACATTTGCCTCAATTTTCTTTTAATCTAATTTCTATTAGCTAGCTTACTAGTGACCTTAATTGTTTTGCCCCGTTTTTACCTGGTTATTGCTTGTTTCAGGATCGTATGACGAAGAAGATTATTGGTAAAGGGCCTGAGTCAGAGGGCCTTTACATTTTTTACCATCAAATACCGAAAGTTGTGGCTTGCTCTGGAGTTACATCCCCATTTGAAGTCCATTGTCGCTTGGGTGATCCATTGTTGTTCGTGTTGAAGAAACTTTATCCAAAATTTTGTTCCTTGTCGTCTTTGAATTGTGATTCGTGTCAGTTTTCTCAATTTCATCGTCTTAGTTCTAGTCCTAGAGTTCATAAACGAGTAAGTGCTCCTTTTGAGTTAGTCCATTCTGATATTTGGAGTCCTTGTCCAGTCATGTCTTAAACAAGTTTTCATTACTTTGTTACTTTTGTTGTTGATTATTCTTGTGTTACTTGATTAAATTTAATGAAAAATTGTTTAGAGTTATTGTCTCATTTTTGTGCTTTTCATGTTGAGATTCAAAATCAATTTAATGTCTCTATCAAAACCTTGCGAACTGATAATGCTGGTGAATATTTCACTCATGCACTTGGATCTTACTTATGTGGTCATGGCATCATTCTCAGTCCTTTTGCACAGACACTCCATATCAAAATGGAGTTGCTAAAAGAAAGAACAGATACCTCCTTGAAACAGCCTACGCCTTATCCTTTCAAATGCATGTTCCAAAGCAATTTTGGGTTGATGTTGTGTCCACTGCTTGCTTCTTGATTGATAGAATGTCTTCCTCTGTCCTCAATGGAGAGATTCCTTATCGTACTCTTTTTCCTACGAAATCTTTGTTTCCTATTGCTCCTAAGATCTTTGGCTGTATTTGTTTTGTTCGGGATACTCGTCCAGATCATACCAAATTAGATCCGAAATCTTTGAAATGCATTTTCTTAGGCAATTCGAGTGTTCAAAAGGGTTATCGTTGTTATTGTCCTACTCTAAACAGGCATCTCATATCTCCTGATGTTACATTTTTCGAAGATATGCCCTTTAGTCCATCACCATCAAGTCCGTGTCAGAGGGAGGATGATGATCTTTTTATCTATGAGATTACCTCTTCTACATCATCCTCTCCTCCACCTTCCTCTATGTCTCTTCCTTCCGAACCTCCGGTTATTCTACTTCAGGTGTCCTCCACAGCCACTTTCAAACCCATGTCCTCCATCACTGCCTTCTTCGACATTTTACCCAGGACCAAGTGATGATCTTCCCATTGCCTTTCAAAAAGGTAAATGCACTTTTACTTACCCTATTTCTTCGTTTGTTTCATATAACCAGTTGTCTCATCCCACTTATTCTTTTATTACATCTCTTGATTCCACCTCTATCCCTAACTCTATTCATGAAGCTTTATCTCATCCCGAGTGGCGTAGTGTAATGATTGAGGATATGATTGCTTTGGATGATAATGGTACTTGGGATCTCGTTTCGCATCCGGCTGCAAAGAAGGCCATTGGGTGTAAATGGGTGTTTGCTATAAAGGTCAATCCCGATGGAACAATGGCTCGGTTGAAAGCTCGTCTTGTTGCCAAAGCTTATGCCCAAATCTATGGGATTGATTATTCTGATACATTTTCTTTTGTTGCCAAATTAACTTACATTCGACTATTTATATCGATGGCTACTACTCACAATTGACCTTTGCATCAACTTGATATTAAGAATGTTTTTCTTCATGGTGATCTTCGAGAGGAAGTTTATATGGAGTAACCACCTAGGTTTGTTGCTCAGGGGGAGAATGATAAGGTGTGTCGCCTTCGAAAATCTTTGTGTGGATCGAGACAAAGTCCTCATGAATGGTTTGGTAAATTTAGTCGAGCACTCCAATGATACCAAATTTGCAACTTGCTAAGGAAGGAAAATTGTTTAAATATCTCGAGATATATAGAACATTAGTTGGAAAGTTGAACTATTTAACAGTGATACGACCTAACATTGCTTATTCTATGAGTATTGTGAGTCAGTTTATGTCTTCCCCGACTATGGATCATTGGGTTGCAGTTGAACAAATCTTATGTTATCTAAAAGATACACCTGGACGTGGGATCTTATATAAAGATCATGGTCATACAAGGGTTGAATGTTTTTCAGATGCTGATTGGGCTAGATCTCAAGAAGATAGCGATCGACCTTTGGATATTGTATTTTTGTAGGAGGAAACTTGGTGTCGTGGAAAAGTAAGAAACATAACGTAATTTCACGTTCAAGTGTTGAGTCATAATATAGAGCTATGGCACAATCTGTGTGTGAAATAGTGTAGATACATCAACTTTTATCTGAGGTGGGCTTCAGTGTTAATGTGCCAGCTAAACTATGGTTTGATAATCAAGCTGCTCTCCACATTGCATCTGACCCAATATTTCATGAACGAACTAAATATTTTGAAGTGGATTGTTATTTTATTCATGAGAAAATACAAGGGTTGATATCTACAGAAAATGTGAAGACAGGAGAATAATTGGGAAATATCCTAAAGCAGTAAATGGAGCAAGAATAAGTTATCTGTGCAACAAGCTGGGCATGATTGACATATTTGCTCCAGTTTGAGGGAGAGTGTTACAATATGTATTTATATTGTAATTATGATTAGTTGTCCTTTATTGTAATTTTACATCTCCTAGATTAGGGTTTCTTAGTTGCCTATATATATATATATGTATCTTCAGCCTGATTAATGAATAAGATCATTATTCTCTCCAAAAATATTGAGAACAACTTCTATCTGTTTATAATAATTGATTTACATCAGCTGATTGACAACAATGTAACAAGATGATTTTTATTATTACATCAGCTCATTGTCAACAATGTAACAAAATGACTTTTATCAACTCATTGATTAATGATATCAAAATACTCGACCTTTTCTTTTAAAATTTTCCGGGTAATAATCAGAACGTAAAGGGCATGTGACGAGGTGATCCATTGATAGTGCCATAGGATGAGAGATGTATGTTCCACTTATGCCATTCTTTAGACTTCGATTTTTTTTTTCAGTGCTCTTTTAGAGTTTTCTTCCTAGAAGTACAGCTTGTTTTCTCTTTTGAATGCTTTGGTTTATTGTTTTAGCAGGGATCTCGAAACAAAATTATTTGATTTTTTTCATTAAGTTATTTATGGTGGTCTTTTCCCTTTATTTCTTAATGACTCTGGATAGAGATCTTAGCAAGTTGAGTTGTTAAATCTGATGACTCGATCAACCATCTTTTGACTTAACCTAACTTCTTGTGTGGCTTGCTCTTGCTCATCTTAATTAAAGCAAGTTTATCTATTTTATTTTAAAATCATACCAATTATGTAAATCAGACAATCATGATTCTAAGCATTCAACATTTTACAAAAAAATGATAATTGAACAATTCGTAGGCTAATCAAATTGAAAAGGGAAATGACAGTTCTACCAAATATATCAGTACATGGGCAATATTGATGTATGCAAATTTAAACTTACAGCAACCACGGGGACCCATAAGCTAAGAATAGTCAAAGCATTAGGACTATCTGCAAATAGGATATAAGATATGAGAAGTCAGACAAAAGAAAGGGAATAACATTCGAAACAGTGTAAAAGATGATTGTAATGAATAAATTTTTGTCGATTCTGTAAAGGCTTTTCTTTATAAAGAGAAAAAATAAGAGAGATTGAAGACGTAAGATATATCAAGGACTTCCCTTAGGATATCCCGTTATAAATACAAATGACAGAGGATGCAAGGATAATGGATCAAAGTTCATATTTATTGATGAGATCCATGTCAGGAACCAAAAAAGTTTTCTTTTAATTCTTTTATTGAGAAACCAAACTTTCATTAGGATAAAAATGAAGAATACAAAGGAGATTGGGAAACCATCTATATAAAAAGAAAAATAGAAAAGGATCCAAATTAACAAAGAAGGAACTATAATCTAAAAGAATATTAAGAGGTTGCTTGGGGGCGCTAGGTTGGTTATTATCGTCAGTGATTATTATAGTCTATGGGTTATAATAGTTTGTGAAGTATAATAGTTTGTGTTTGGGGTGCTGAGTAAAATAGTCTGGGTTATGTTAATTTTGTGTTCGGGTTGCAGGTTATTCTAGTTAGTGTTTAGGCTTTTTCTACTATTTTTCAATTTTTTTGTAATTATATTTTTCAAAAATTATTTCAAATAATAAAACTGTTGAAAATATTTATAAGATATAGAAAAATTTTAAAATTGATTGATAACTACTGATAGAAGTCTATCAGTATTTATCAACATCTATCATTAATAGTTTTTAAATTTTGCTATATTTTGTAAATATTTTGATTCATTTTTCTACATTTGAAAACCGCCCTATTTTGTGTACTTTATTTTAAGAAAGAATTTTTATTACATTTTTTATGTTTCATTATTTATAACTATACTAAAACTACAATAATAATAATAATAATAATAATAATAATAATAAATAAATAAATAAATAAATAAATAAATAAATCAAAGTTGAAACGTTTTCAATTTTTGATGCAATTACATCTTTCTATACTTTAATTTAAGAAAGAAATTTGATTACATTTTTTTATACTTCATTTTTTATGACTACTAAAGCTGAAAAAAAAAAGTCAAGGTTGAAGCTTCTTTTATTTATTTATTCATTTTTTGCATTTACATTTTTTTTGTAGGGGAATTGTTTTAAATGTTAAACTGTTGAAAATATTTTCAAACATAATAAAATGTTACAATCTATCAGCGTCTATCAATGTCTATTAGTGATGGATGATAGCAGTCTATCCGTGTATATCTGATAGCAGTCTATCAGTGTATATCAATGGTACCCAATGATATTTTGCTATATTTAAAAATATTTTGGTTCATTTTTCTATATTTGAAAACAATCCTTTTTCATACTTTAATTTAAGAAAACATTATTTTGTAATATATTGGTTCTCTATTATTTTATATTTAAATGAGAATACAAAGACCCATCAAAATTATTTGAATGTATTTCTAAGTACTTGAACATAGAAAAACCAAACAAGAATTAAACAAGGCACCATCAGGGGGGAAAAAACACATTATGTGTTCATTGTAGTTAAAGAGGATTTCCAACTAGTGTTCACTATAGCTAAAGAGGGTTTCGAATAGTCTATCATAAAAGACAACACTCCCTATTACGTGGTAAACACACCATGAAAGAAAGCAAACTTGGTCCTCTATTCGAGAAAGAAGCCTTTTTACAAGCTCCAAGTAGCCTTCGAATCTTTTCTCCTGAAGGATCCTAAAAGGCTAAAAGCAGACATACCAAAGGTTGTAGCCTAAAAGGATCACGAGGTGAGAAGACTAACATCACAACCTACCAAAGTGTTCTCCAATGTTG